>NW_014333629.1:483965-512977 GCF_000341935.2 Cephus cinctus | reverse complement strand
TCTCTCTCTCTCTCTCTCTCTCTCTCTCTCTCTCGCTACTTTGCAATTATATAGATTTACACTCCTGCGACATTTCTTATGCAAATTCCAGGTAAGATAAATCCAATTTCTATTAAGATTTTTATTTAACTTGGAATACGGCTACACGATATAGACAGTATATACACAGCAAATCCAAGTATGTTGTTCCCTATCCCCACACGCTCCAACGTAAAAATAACACACTTGTAAGTATATAAAAAGTGACTATCGCAGAAAGGATAGAGAAATGACGCACTTGGATTTGCAGTGTACATTTTACGTATAGCACGATATACTATACATACAGTCCTATATTGAATTACACGGAAAACATCTCATATGATCCGGACAGAACGGGTGTTTGTAGGAGTCGCAAAGACCTGCTGTGGCCGGAAATAGGCAAGTGGGAGGAAACGGCAGTCGGAAAGGAGAATACAGGAAACGAAGGAAACGAAGGAAACGAAGGAAGACAAGAGTTGAGTACGGGGACACTGCACATTATAAGCAGTGTAAAAACGCATCGATGCACCAGTGTACGAACTTCAAGTCTAGCAGTATTTACGCTCCCCGTGAGAATATGCAATTCTCCGATAGAGATGGCGCCGAGCAGCCATTTACATCCCGTGCTTGAAAAATACGTATAGGAAATGCCACTTGAGCTGCAGCTGCACCTGACGTGACGTAGATCAGCTGCATATACCAAGGGGGAGTAGAAGGATTGGAGAGGCGCGAGAGAAATCGAAGGAAAAAAAAAATAAAAGGAAAATAATAATAATATTAACAATAATAAGAAAAGGGTGACAAAGCGCAGGAAGAAATGTGACGAATTTTTCTCCTTCGATGCGCGGCAGCCTTTACGTTCGTCCCATTAGAAGTCCAATGGGACGTTTATATGAAGAAAGAAGGATGACGTCCCCGTAACATGGATGCACTTCCCGTCGCGTGGCAATAGTGCGTGACTACGTGAGGAACGTGACTAGCCTATACAGTAGAGTCGCGGCCTTATCAAAATCTCATTAAATTTATACCCAGTGATTTTTTCTTTAATTGTGCACTCAGCCAGACTGTTATTATTATTAAGTGCCTTTTTTTTACAACATTATTTATACAATACGTGCACGCACCCTCGTATATGTCGACGGAACTTCATAGGAGTGTCTGGTGTGATGCAGTCTAGTCTGCACTTAGGTGCAACGTAGTATAGGTACTTGACAGGCGTAAGGATCCTCTTCGCAGGTTTAATTATAACAAGAAGACAGTGGTGGCTGCTGGAAGGGCTTAACTAGTTGAAAGTTATAGGAAAACGCGATACCCAATCTCTGTACGGTTCGCCCGGCCGTAAACTGCAACCTCGTAAATCGTGCAATGTGCAAACTGTACAAGTACGTCTATGCATCCTACCTACCTGTGCGGTAGCATTAAACCAAACCCCATACGGAATTATTGCACCGAGCAAGTTTTCACATTAACGTTACAAACGTGTACGTTTAACCCATAGCCGTGGGTTAAATCCCACCTTGAATCAGCCACGTAAAGGCATACATAGACACGTAAAGACGATATAATAATCGTATAAAGGGTGGTCCAAATGTTTCAAAAATTTTCTATCGGATCACCAAGATGATATTTTTTCAAGAGATTCATGAGTTTCCCCTATTCTTAAAGCCATGGATGCTCGCAGCATAATCAGAAAGCAAGGACACACACGTGGACGTGTATGTAAACGACCTATATTTGTTTGTTTAATTTATTTTTAATTTATCTGTTCGCTTTGACGCGACACTGGGACTATTGTGTAAAGATTGGTTAGGTAACCTCATTCGGCACCGCCTCGTCGAGCCGAAGAGTTATTACGTGTAAGGGCGGCAGGTACCATTACGGGTCTTATCGTTTTAAAGTACCTTGAAGAATCGAGCGGTCCCCTACCTCGGTTCCACTTGGAATATAAAGGGTGGGAAATATTCCAGGAACGACGACAGCACGTTCCATCGGAGACACGTTACTCACGGTACATTAGGCCGCCGATTCGCAAGACCTCACCTGGCCGTTTACTTTCCTTTTCTATTTTCTTTTTTTTTCTTTCATTTTCTTTTTCTTTCTTCGTCTTACAAGCCCGTTCGGCTTTTCTTCTCGTTCACCCTTGGCGCAGCCATGAGTATCGGCTAAACGGGGGACTTAAAAATTACGTCCAATTTTATTTCCTAGTGGGGGCATGACCTCTCCCCCCCCCAACCCGGGGCGTGCCCCCGATTTTCCCTACTGCCAAGTGATATCGCCTAGGGAATGAGTTACGACGGTGATGGGGTGGCACGTTCCTTTAATAGAAACTACCCTGAAATCTCTCTCTCTCTCTCTCTCTCTCTCGTATAATTTTATCGTAGAGAAATTCCAACGTCCACCGTATATAAGAATGGCGAAGGAAACGTTCGAGGCCAAACAAACGCTTCGTTATTCTCGGTTAATTTATAGCTAATACTATTTATTGGGGTAGTGATAGATAATACGGATCAACCCTTGAATATACAGTATGTGTTTATCGTACCAAGTCTTTGATAAGATCGATAACAGAAGAAATTTTATACATGCACATTTTTTCGGCTCTTATTAAACTTTGTGCAAATATTTTATTGCATAAAGGATTCAGTACGTAAGTGGATTCGGAGACTGCAGTACATAAAATCGCGTAAAGGTACTGCGGTACGAATCGTTTTGAATTCTGTAACAGGGTAGATCGTCGCGACGCCAGACGACGCCCTTTCCTTATTTCTTTTTCCTTCAAGTTTTAGGGGTGCTTAAACTTTCAGGAGGAGCCACGAACGCGAGCTTTGCCCTGGTTGCATCTTCCCTTGGGTTAGGTTAGGTTAAGGAAGTTGCGTCTGGGAATTCAAGGAGCCACACAATCGTACAATGCTTCTAGCGCATCTGGCCAATCAGAGAATCCGCCGAACGGACAGAAGAGAAAGAGAGGGAAATAAGAGTGGGAGTGTGTGTGTGTGGGAGGGAGAGAGAGAGAGAGAGAGAGAGAAAGTAGGGGAAAAGTCTAGACTGAAAACTCCTGACATCAAGATCCGAATGGCTGTACCTATGTAGATGTACGTAATATATACTGCGACCATATTCTCAGTCATCAACAAAAGGAAACTCTACACCAACGGTAATCGGGAGCACAAGTGGTCTCGGCAAACGCGAAAGGTGGTTGGGCGCCAGGTACCCTCAAAGGAGCACCACGAGCTCCAGGCTCGTTGTTGTAACAGTAAAGATCGCGAGAGATAATTGATCCGGGATAACCGATTGCCACCAGGCAAACTCTACCTACAGATGCCACCAGACGAACTAAATCTAAGGGCACCACGGCCACGCAAAATCAGATAGGGGCACCGCGGCCAAGAAAAAGAATACAAAATCGTAACTAAACCTAAAGGTTACCCGGAACTCAAAAGATAGCACTAAAGCAGACCACTATACGTCCCACGGTACGCCGCTTCAGAGGCTAGCTCGGCGGAAGCGTCGCGGCGTTCCAGAGGTAAGGAAGGAACGAACCAAGGGCTTATAGGAAAGTGATACGAAAAACTACCAGAAAGTAATCCAAATTAAATAGTTAACGCACCAGAGCTGTATTAAGCAAAAGAAAATTCGAAATAGTCAATAAACGCAATAGCACAATTACCAAATCATTAACTCAGGCATTAGGGAGGGTGCGAGCGAAAGCCAAGCATAGTTTTACAAAAGTCTTAAAGTTAATTCACAATGATCGGTATCTAAAAACGGAAGCTATACAATGCAAAAGACATAAGGATTTTAAACCGTGAAAGACAAACGTAAACAAAATATAACTTAGGAGACTATAGACGCAGTCTGCTTCTCGGAAAATCACGACCGACGGCGCTACGCGTGAGACACGGGCACGCGGGCTCGATACCTCCAGACTACGATATCCACGGAAAATAATATGGTCGGAAGAATCGAATTACTCGGAATAAACTAAAAAATTCGTTTTGAATCAAAATAACCGAATAGCGATACGGACAAAAATCGGAACGCAAGGAACTGCAGCGGAACGAGCTGCGCGGTTCCAATTCTCGCACACGCGAAATTATAACCGCGGTCGACAATAGTAATACGAAAGAGTCACGCAAAAGAAATTGTACTACGAAGGAACCCGACAAAAGATAATACACGCGGGTTCGCAGACACCAGTTCGAAAATCGCGAACACGAAAAGTAACAGAATAAATAGAAGTAGCACAATAAATTCATACAAGAGATGGCACAGAGAAATATATCACAGTCAGAAAAATATAGAATATTATAACGAGTATTTCATTATCGTTGCAGCGGAAAGACGGTCAACAGCATCAACAGCCAAACGGAATCGCCATAAAATCCTCCAACCTCTTCAATGTGGCTGTACTGTCCTCACGCCCTTATGTCGTGGTCGAGAGGCTCGAGAGTAGAGATTGCGTATATCGTAACAAAACCAAAATAATAATTAGTCGTAAAAGGACGTAATCGGAACTGACATCAAGGACGATAGTGGACGTTCACAAACGGAAAACTTAATAATAATGTTGCATACGGAATTTCACTAGTGGATTGTCGCGCGGAACCTAGGTTGAGTGAAAAAAAGAAACGTGTATTAATTTTTGTGGCGCGATTCGGGTGAATCACGTCACAATACATAGGTATAACATCCTATCCTAGAATCTCGACAGGATTTAAAACAACTTCAGGACGGTGCAACCCATCTCTTAGGTCTCTCTTTTTTATATCTTATTTCTCACACATATATACTCTAATCTAAACTATCTTATTTCTTCTGCCCCAGTTTCTTTACATGTATCCAAAGTATGAGGTGTGTGTATATATATATCCGTATGTATATTCCTTTGCACTAGGAACTTTTCAGCTGAAATTCAAACACGAGTAGATACAATCTCCATTAGTTTGTTTCTATATTGATATACAGGTTGGTCCAAAAGAAACGCCGCATCTGGAAAAGAGCCATCATCGTACGAGTTCCAGGGTAAAGGAGTCCCCTGTACGTAACGTCTGTTTGACGGATAATTCGCAGTCCCTCGAGGTGACTCATTCGCATTGCAGTACATAAGAAAGATGACCCCTGCAAAATACCCTTCACTTATATATGGACTTTCGTTAGTTTCACAAGGAAACTTTGAGGTGCTCAGTTATACTTCAGTGGGAAGGATCGATGTTAATTTGCTAAATTGAGATTATATTTCAGTAACGAAAAGTCTAGATACTCTTTGAGCTGCCGTGACGTGCGAACAAACGAGTTCGGATGTCAAAGTCAACCATTTTCGACTCGAGTACGTCGGGTACGAGTTGAAAGTTATTAGTGGGGCTTTTGCCAAAATCCCATTCAGGCTAATTATGAACTCGCCGCGACTCTAATAGCTTGCGAATTGCAGTGAATTATACATATACGCACACGCCCCAATGAATTATCAACGTGAGACTCGATGAACGAAAAAAGTGAAATTAGCACGAATGGAGTATACATTCGTATCCTTGGTTAATTCAAATAGCAAAATATCACAGTACAGATTGACAGTATTTCCATGAAACGTAATATTCGTCTAATTGAATTCTGTAAAATACATGAAATTAATAAAAGCTAAATAATGCCAGTTTTCGTTATAATTAATCATCGTTAATCACACAGATCGTTCAATAACCAAATTGAACGCTATCGATTTAAGATACTATATTGATAATACAAGCTATGGACATACACGGTATAAGCACTTTGCACGTGGTATATATAATTATATCTAGCAGGATACTCAAATTTTCTAGGTAATTAATACACGTTCAATCAGGCGTTAAATCGGATATTCGAATTGCCATGATATACTCGTAACAACGTATCGTAAGGGAAAGTCGAGAAGACGTGTGATTATTAGATAAGCGTCCATGCACTTACAAGTCCCTCGCGTGGAGGAAGGGTCGAAATTAAACCATTGAGAAAGTGGCTGTAAATATTAATGGAAACTTTTGACCTACGTGGTTACTTCGGACGCCAGTAAGAATCGTCTTGAAAATTGCAAATCGATAACCGAACAGCTCCAAGTTATCGCACTGTACCGTAGTAGGGAATGAGACGGTGGGCGGTTGGGTTGGGGGATGAAATTCCCTGTACTCTCGAGACCCTAAAAGCTAGTGTCTATCGTACATAGCCAGTAGGTACGTATACCTGTAGCTAGCAGACAAAGATTCGATTTGTTTCAAGAATGGAGAAACTGGGAAATATAGATGGGACTTGTCCAGCCAAGTTCTGCTCGCCATTGAGCACTTTGCCTCGGGCCTTTAAGCCCCGTGCGAAATGTTTCTTGTCTCAATTTCACAATTTCACAATAATTTCACAATTTCACGATTCTCCACCTTTTCTCTCTCAGTCATAGAGATATGCCTGTGTATGTATATAGATTAACGACTATCTCTGGCTTAACCATATATAGGTATATTGCTGTCCATAATTTTCCATCGAGCATACGTGTGACGTGTTTGCTCTCAGGTTGAAAAGCACTGTACAAATATATTATATTATCGTCATATGTGACATACGTATTACATTACTTGATGTAGCCGTTGATAAATAATTTTAATAAGGTTCAGCGTCCGGTTTGGTTATGGGTTTGAAAGGAATGACGTCAGTGGTACCACTGTCGAGTAGGCGGTTATATATTATAACACTACGTGTTTTAGTAGAGCGCGGCAAATTCAAATATAACAGTTGAACGCTTAACGGCAATAAATAATACTTTATTATTCATGCGCGCCACATCGTGCATGAAACTGCTACGCTAAATATTAAATATTGGGATCGGTCATGGTATATAGCGTAACGGGCTGGTGAGCCTGGAGAAAAATGAACATGTATTATTTTCGTTGGTCTTCGAGCTCATGAATATTTATGTGAGTTGGATATATATATATATATATATATGTATTCGCTGCTCTTTTTTCGGTTTCGCAATATTAGAATAACGGAGCATTCGCCTTTGGCGGAGCTCATGAATATTTATGTGAGTTGGGCGTAACGGGCTGGTGAGCCTGGAGAAAAATGAACATGTATTATTTTCGTTGGTCTTCGAGCTCATGAATATTTATGTGAGTTGGATATATATATATATATATATATGTATTCGCTGCTCTTTTTTCGGTTTCGCAATATTAGAATAACGGAGCATTCGCCTTTGGCGAAGAATCGCTCATGCGGTTTTCAGTAAAACTCGTACGCGACTACGTGCACGTATATAAACATATGTTACTCGTTGCACATGATATATTATATATCGGATGATTTATATGACGGAGGGATTGAACTTGCGTCATAAACGTTAATTCTATACCCTAAATCACATTGATATTTCGAATACAGTATATAGTTATCGACTGTCACAAAAGCGTAATGCTATTGGATGGCGAAATTAATGAATTTCATTGTAAAATGAATTTACGGGGAATTTCGATTTCTCGTGATATCGTTGACGAATATGAGAGATGGCGTAAGCGATAAGCAATGATAATATCCGATAACAACAAGCTCTTCTATCTCCATTCTATTCTATAGATACCGATGCATTATCGACGAGAACGAGAAGTACATATTTTGCATATATATTTCTATAGAGTATATGCAAGTGGGATGCATCCATGATGCACTCGGTGCATTGAAAATGTAAGAGATCAGATCAAAAATACGAACCGGAAATGGACGATTTATAGGAGGCTGACGTCATGCAGGTACCAGAGGATATCGTAAAATTGAGAGGCAAGTGGGGGGAGGGGGGAGGGGGCCCTGCAGAACCGTCGATGAAGTATAAATACAAATAAGTACAGTAGAAGAAACACCAGGAGCGTATCTGAGATACATTGACATCTCGAGCAAGCAAGATAACTGGACCAAACGAGATAAGATAAAAAAGGAAACTTTTTTAACACAGCAAATGATTATGTAGACAAATGGACGTTAGGGAGAAAAAAAATAAAAATAAAAATAAAGCACGGGGATACTGGAGGGACTGGACAAATATGACGGCGAAAGGATACTTCCGTGTGTGTATATATATATATAGTATATATCATCTCGTCAAGGTGAGACGAATGAAATTGGATCCTGCGCGACCCATCGTTACGGCTCGATGTCGTATTAAACTTGTAATAAGAAATATCAGGCTGGGCAACGTCACGACGATGGCCTCCTGTTACCGCACTAAGGTGGTTCAAGGATTGGAGTTTAGTGTTGTTACTGAGTAAACGAGAGAGAAAGGCCGGAGACGAACAATGCCGGGAAATAGGAATTCGATGGATAGAGAATATCGAACCCTTATGAAAGGACCTACGTGAGCGGCCAATATACAGAAGGTATATATATATATATACATACACAAAATCAGAAGGTATAAACACACTGTACAAGAGAACCATAAAATGTAAGATACAAATTTGTGCACATAAATGCATACAGAACGAATAAAGGCAAAACAAGTATAGTTCCGTAAGTCGGATATTGCGTAGAAAATGTTTGAATTAGGCAACGTCCATTATAATTAATTCAGAGGATCTGTATAAAAGAAGGGTTAAAGATATATAGCCACATAAATTAGGTATAATGTGCGAAGGCGTAGTACGGTAGCAAAGGTAGAAGGGAATTACGTGTTAAGTTGAGATAACGAAGTAAAATTGAGTGTACTCCTGGCTTAGTGGAAAGTTCGCTATCGGATACATGTCTTTGACTTTATAGTTAAATGCAAGTCCCTTGTCCCCATAAACGAACCGTGATAGCCCGTCTTAAGTGGTTGCTCGGTGCCGAAGCTCCGGTCCTCAATTAGCTTTCTTTGGGCAATCCAGCCGAATCCAATCCTAATGGGGTTTGGCCCCCGGTAGAAAAACGAAAGGCCACCCCCGCCGCGTGGTCGTAGCAACGTAGAATCCCACTCGGGGTCCAACAGCTGTTCAATACAAACACGTAACGAGGACCGAGCGTTCCCATGGGCGGAAGGACGTTTCACGATTTTCGCGAGGTTGCCAATAGGAACGTCTGTCGATGGTCCATTGACGTCATTCCAAATGTAAATCCCCATTAATCAAGCAGGACGGCCCGAGCGTCCTGAAAGTCCTTTCAAAAGTTCAGGCTCTCGCCAAGACGTCAGACGCCAGTAGAAAAAGATGCTGGGGCTATCTGACTCTGCAAGATGCAAGATGGATCTCTTTTTAGGTCCTACGGAGTCAGCTGTCTATAGCGGCAGGCAACAACCTCTATAAAAATATACCGTATATGTCTATGCACATTTCGTGTATGTTATATAAGAGCAGTATATACGTATACAGTGTACGAACACGAAGGACCTTCTACCCTCTCAATAATATTACGCGAGCGTCCCTGGGTACCGTTATCCTTGCTACCCTTAGGAAGATACCTACCCTACGATCCCCTGGCGCGACAGCACGGGCCCGGCCAATGTAGTTCAGGACAGGCGGAATGAATGACAGTGACGTCGCGTCCCAGGAAGTGGGACGATATTAGAGAGAGAAGACTAGTGTTGACGCAGGGTGTGAAGGGAAGGCGAAAAAAAGGACGGAAAAAAAAAGGAATATGATAGGAGCCGTGATGCTGCGCGGTGGCATTAACTTGAGCACCGGAGACCGCAGGACCAGAAGATACGATGATGGGTCCTATCGTTAGAGACTTTATAGGGACGCGTAGTTCTTGATAAAAGTATAGATGGCGCCAGCGTCGCATCTTTTCGCGAGTATACCGTACCTGCGCGGATGTATATTAAATGCAGGATATATTCTCACGTGTTAGTCTCTACAGTACACACAAGTCTGTATACGTAAGTACCTATGTACTTGTATAATATTTAAGTGATACGAGCTCATCGGGCGACCCCACCCGTTTGGTCGTATCGTTAAATCGCGTAAAATTCGAGGACATGAAATCTCAAGGGCGCATTCCCGTGGAACGACGACATTAAGGAGTTTTAAAAAATTTCACTGGGTACCGTCGTTAACGACGACTCTCGGTTTTCCCGGCTCTATTGCCCCCCTGAGTTATCGAAACTCTCACTTTAGACGATTGTTCGACTTTTCACGTGTTTCTTCGTGCGAATCGTTCGTTTCGGCTTTTTTGCACTTGCGCTCCGTTGAGCTACGTCATCCTAATTTTGCACACGCGCGCGCACATTTGGCTGCGCATTGATATTGTATATGTATACATATATTTTTTACTAAGGGATACTTCGGGAGCGATTTCATTTGCCCAGTGACTATTTTCAGGACAAGTGGTCGTTTTGGGGACAGTCCCCAAAGGATTGCCAGCGTAATGGCTGTTTTGAGAATCATAAAGCGGACTGTCGCACAACATTTTTTTAAATATTTTGTCAATCCTAGACATCCAGTATCTATGGTGGGCTTAGAAATGTTTGGTTAGGTTAAATCAGCACGAAAGTCCAATACTGCGATGTCCCAAGGTAGTAGTTAAAAATAAAAGCATCAGCTTGCTATTGTGAACGCCCCTTAATTTTTCGTGTACCCAAAGTATCCGTACTCAAGTTTATACATTCTGATTAGAACATTAAATAAACTGGCTGCTTAAACAATATCAAAGATTGTCGTGCCTAGACTGTGAATTTAAAAAATCCGAATAATTAAAGCTTTGTCGTTACAGAATTCAGTACAAGTACTTAGCAAAGTACTTTCGGCGTAACGGCTTTATTATAAAGTTAAAAGGGAATCGTGACGTAGCTTTGATCATTATTACGTGACCCCGTCTATGGAAAAAGGTATTTATTCCTCTCCCCCTCCCCCCGCCCGCCACCCCCCTACAAAAAGCATAAGACTGTTTAATTTTTTATGAGAAAATGCAAAGTTCCCAATTCGACTTTTTTTTCTCAACATTACACGTCAGATAACTATGACTGATAATAATCGACAAAACGTTAATCAGACGCTGTTACAGCGATTTGATAACAATTTGGGTCGTCCAGATATTGGAATTTTTAGTAAAAGCCACATACCTGGCATACCTGGAAGCCCCGCAACGTCGAGTTCGTAAATTCGTGAATTCGTTATCGCGAGACTTAATTTGACGTGCCGTAACGCCCGTTTGAAATTCACGAGACTAAAGACTGCGGGTTCCGGCGTGGGCGATCGAGCAGTCGACGAGTGTTAGTGTAACGCGATATAAAGCAAGAAAGATAAAGATGGGGTTAGGGGAAAGGGTTCAATGCAATTTAATAAAAGACCGTAATTACTCAGCCGGGAAACCTGAAAGTATTCCTTCCATTGTCGTGCCAAAACTTTTTGACACAGTCAAGCATTTATGCGAAAACTTGAAAAGGGTTGAAGGAGAACGAACCATTGTCAAGTCGGCATATATCCCTAAGTCGTTAAGTCACATTGGCATATCTTGAAATGCAGCCTAACACGAGATGCGAACTGAAAATGAGATTCAAAATTGACTTTGTAAAATCTAACGACGCTGATTTCAATTTGCATAATTCGATGTCATTTTCAAGATTTTCTATTTAATCGCGTACATGTAGAAGTACGTGTATGCATTTACTAATGGAATATAGATAGCGATTAAATAATCACCCCGTATATACCGATTGGGTATCGACAGGTAGACACGTAAACGATTGGCAGGTAAATCAATCCTATATGTATACATATATATTAATTCGCAAATCGTACCACATCCCATAGGTTGCAAAAAAAAAGCAACTGCAACTGCATGTTGCTGAAATATGGAAACGGACTGGCCGGAACACTAGAGACACTGACAGGTAGAGACTGAGTGGCGCGAATGAAATTGCACCTATCTTGAATGGGATTTCCTGGCGAAGTCCTGTAAAATATTGCCCGGGCATATCTTCCGCTCTCGGTGCTTGTGCACTCTACGTTCACGGAGTAACGTACAGAAGAGACAGTAACACCTGTTCTTATTTTTATTATTTTACATCTTTTTCTTTTATCCTTCGCCATCCCTTTCCCCTTGCTTCCCGCTCCAGGTAAATGCTGACATTTCAGTCGTAAGAGCAATAGCAGCTGCGCGTGAACCAAGACAAAGGTTAGACAACACACAGATCCAGAAACGATATAAGACACAGAGATGAGAAATGACATTATAAAATTTTGAAGCCTTCCTTATAATCTATAAAAATTCGTATTGACGTGATCGGCATAGAGAAGTGGGAAGATTTAATACATCTAGCGAGGATCAGATATCTATTATGGTTGAGGGAACCTAATTATTTTTTATAAGAAACTAAAAATAGGGTAATTATTTTATTTTAATGTTCACTTTTTCTTTAATTCTCACTTAAAACAATTTTTTTATTCTTCATCCTCGTTCTTTACTCTAACGCTCGCTGTGGTCCATAGGAACGAACAAAAAAGCTCCATTCGAGATCGGATCACGTGCCGACTCGGCAACTAACAGAAAACAACGGGAAACGCGTAAAGCCGTACCCCATAAAGTCTCGTAAAGCTATCGCTGAAAGATTAAAGGCATTCGGACAAAAACTAATTTGATACTCTCAAGTAGATTAACCGAGTTGGGTCGGTGACTTTTTCCCTGTTAGCTGTGGATCTGGAAAGGACTATCCTTTTTTTTTTCTCTTTTTTTTTTTACGTGGAAGTGAATAGGGATGACGGATTTCTTTTTTTTTTAACCACAGACGATTATGATCTACGGGTCCAGCGCAGCTGCAATCGCGTTTTCGACTGTTTTACTATCTGATATTACGGGGTTTGCACGAAGCAAGCCGAGCTTGATCGGATACCGGGTGTTTGGTTTATACACAAAAATGGCTTCGGTGGCGTAAAAACGTATTTTAAAATAGAGGGTAATCCCATGTAGCAAAAATGAAATGAACCGCACCTGTGTGCACAAGGGGAGGAAAGAAAAATTGATGACGTAGGGGGTTTAATAGTTTCGAAATGAAGGAAGAATAAAGTGAAGCAATCAGAGGGGAGGACAGAGGGGGCTGACACAGTGAATGAGAGGATAAAAAAGGGGTTAGTGCCAAAGCACCTGGACGTTATTCAACAAAGGCGACAGTAATGAGATCAAATTAAGGGAAATTTTTCGTAGTCGACTTATCGTCATCGGAAGAAAAAGAAATATAACAGCAGTATAAAACAAAGTTGTTGACAATTTATTATTAGGGGCAAACTTCACGCTGCGGCCGCGAAATAACGTCTGTTTTATTAACCCTTTTACAGGGACAGGTACCAACCCCCATAATTCCAATGTCTATTTTCTACCCCTTGTAGCTTTCCCAAATACCCTCAGGCAATTTTAAAGCTCTCAACCCTCTATCCACCGACCAAATAGTCACGCAAAAACATATTGACACACATGTATATACATATAAATATTAACAAGGGTAGTTTTCAGGACTTTTGTCTTGAGTATTGGCAGTTTTCATAACACTTGGTGTTTGTCAGGACGGGCCTGACAGCATTTAGATACGTAAGGTATACTGTCAGGACCATAAAGTGGCACTCACACCGAATTTTCCGAAAAAATTTTCATGCTACACGCTCGCAATTGTGATGGGCTAAGAAATGATTTCGTTAAGTTAGGTTAGGTTAGAATTTTAATACATGTCTCAAGGTTTAGGTTTTTTTTTTTAAAAAAACGCATGGGCTTGCCATTGTGAGTGGCATGCGTCCTCATAACTACCCTTTGACAAGTTAATATATATATGTACGCATATATATGTACATATAAGTCAATAAAATCCAATTGCTAATTTGTATCTACTTGAAATTAACAAAAATGACCTAATTCGACACTAATTCTTGGTATGGAAATCAAGTAATTCTCAAAATAAAAAATCTATTAGGATATCAATAAGAAATAATCACAGATTAGATAAAGTACTAGTAATATGCTATTGTCTCGTATAGAAATATTTTTCACGGAAGATTGATAAGTAAACAAAAAAAAAATGGATATTATCACCATATACAATATTGACAAGTATAATTCTCATTATTAACAACTTACTCTGAAACAACCTGCTACGTACGTGGTGGGCAGAATAAATCAATCTACACATTCTGTATATGCAGTCTGTAGGAAAACTTAGTTCGTTGCGAAAATATACGGACACAGCCATCAATATATTGCCAGTGATTAAGAAATGATAAGGACCATGCGAGCATCTGAGTAATTTTATCCCGATCCTCCATTTCGTCATTACATATGATTGGCACGAGTCCGAGACTTTGCCCACGTAGGAAGTTTTACATTTACATTTTCTTGTTTTTTTTTTGTCTTTTCTTTCCCCCTTTCAAGAAGAAACGCGCCATGAATTCTTGGCACAGCTTTCCAAACTACTTTCACTCTTTATCCCTAGAGCTTTTTTAGGTACCATTTTCGCAGACGCGTCGTCTGGGACACCCGGCTTATGCTCTCCAAGCTCATCCTCTTTCGAAAGGATTAGCTTTTTTATCACCCCTTTATTAAAATCGTTAGCATAAGCCGATTATTCATATATTTCAAGGTCCTTCGGGAAAGACGCACTGATTGAAATTGGCTCCATCAAAGAAATTAGATAAATAGCAAATATCGTACGGTTACGCTTATCCCTCATGATCTTGTACGTATCAATAATGAATCGCCATAGAAAGTTTCTCGAGTGAATGTCCTATTATACGTATTACTGATTGCCTGGCGTATGGTATATGTATATACAATATACGCATTATACCTAGTGACCATATAGAAAATAACTTTGGGATGAAACACGTAAAAAAGGGACATACGGTGTCAATTGATCAATCTATCACTTGATACCCTCGGGAATATATCAATAACCACTGAAGTAATCGAATTGAAAAAAATTGATGCTATTTTTCAATTTTCGAATACGTCAAATAAAAAACGAAAAATACGATTTACCCACAAAGGTGTATTTATGCTCAACCAATCAAGTTTGTATACCCCTTGTTTCCAAAGCAAATTTTTCACGCCAATTTTATTTGAGTAAACAGTTTCGAAATTGCATTGATCACGAAAGCCAAACCTAATAAGCCGTCGCGACGCTAGACGACGCTAACGTAGCAATCGAGGCATCTACGTTCCAACGTAGTAAAAAAAAACGGTGTCCAAGTAATTCGCGCAATTCGTTTTCTCGCCGATATAGCATAGACTAGAAATCCACGAGCCCCACTGAAACGTAACGAAGAGCTCTCGACGAAAGTTCCCGCGGGAGCGCGCCACCGTCGCTCGATGATTACTTTCCGCCAGTCAATTTGTACGCGCGGTAAGCACGCGTCATCTATCCTGAAACCGCGTTCAGCTATTTTCCGTAATTTATTTGGAATTTCTACGCTTCGTGGGTCGAGACGTAATTTATTCCGTTTAAATTGCATCTTTTTCATTAGAATCGTATTACACCTGTATTTGCATTCTTTGAATTCTTTTGCCAGCTACTCATTGGTGGATGGTCATTAGAATTTATACGTGCATATGTAGTACACTGTGCGAAGTGGCATGTTGACGTATCTGAATAAGCTAGGAAATTAAGGAAATCGGAAAGGGACAGCGAGATGGAGATATACCAATGAGAAAAGAGACAATAGAGACTGGGAAATCGATTAGGAGATGATATACAGAATCTACCATAGAGGGAGATAGACGATACAGTATCTGCCCAGAGACTGTGATAAGGATAGGAGTCGAAGGATATGAGCATAATGCGGACCCTGGGAGAAAAAGGATAAGTTGAATAAAGAAAGTAGCAAAGGAGAAGGAAGAAAGCCGTTCGAGAAGTATTGTAATTAATTACTAATTACACACTGTACTATGTACCAAAGTCCTAGTTAAAGATCGAACGATCGAAGAAATAAACGAGCACTGTATGTATTTTATACAGTGTGTATATACATCGTGAATGAGCACCCGGTGCAAGAGAAAGGAAGAGAAAAAGGAAAAGTTTCTCGAAAATCGCTTTTCCTTCGTTTACTCTTGGATGTAAAGAGGTTCGTGGAGTCTGGATGAAGCTTTTTATCGAGGACAAACATAAGGAAATGTCTTTAGGATTGGCCAATGGAATTCTTTTACTCTCTTGGTCGATTAGGCGAAATCCGTGTGGGGGGGGGGGGGCAAAAAAGGGAAAATAAAAAAAATAAGGGAAAGTTAGAAAGAAAAAGCTAATGGAATCCACTGATCCATTGTATACGTGTCTCTGTCCATCTCGTGTATTTCGCTTGAGAGTTTCTCAACTGTGGGCATCGAAAAATTCACAAACTTGTGCACCAATATTGAGTATCGCTTATCCCGAGAGAACTTAGCTGAAGTAAGCTTTCACGGGAGCACCTTTTTTTTTTTAATTACAAAAATATCGATCTCGTTCGATTGGTCGCAGAAAGCATGTGTAAGTCAACCAGAATCGATACCTAATTATGTCAACGGGGAAAACAAAAATATAAATCCGATTACTGTGTGCCCCTATAAAATGAATTAGAGTCGATAACGCGAGTATTACTTTTGTCCCCACGCAGAAAAGTAATAAATGAATTTTCTTACGATACACAAATAAAATCCATCGATTCCAGTACTTTTTATATATACAAGAAAAATATATGTATCAATCGTAATAAAAAAAAAAAATCAATCCCCTAGCACAGAGCGTTTTGACGTTATCAAAAGGGACGCCTACCGCTTTAATAAAAGGGTGCTACGGGGTGGATCATAACCACCCAAGGGGGGTTGAAAGTTATTTCAGTAATCGTCTGAACTGAAACCGCGTGAACGGGACTTAACCAAAGAATCGATTAACGACGATGCGGGGATCGCGAAGAGACGAGACGAAAGTGAAGAGACGTTACGAGGAAGGAAGAAGACGAAGTACGAAGAGAGGTCGAAGGGGGATATCAGGGTCAGGGGTTGCGGCGGTGATATCGGTTCCCAGTGCAGTCCTGCAGACGTGAAGTTATCAATTCGGAAAACGACTTCTGCGAGACGTCGTTATCTTAATGGGGCGTCGATACCGATACGCTTGTCGTCTTAGAGGGACCAAAGAAAAAGAAAAAAAAAAAGAAAAAAAAAAGTCTGAGAAAAAAAAATGAAACCAGTTCGACGCCTATCCAGATCCTACCTAACAGTATCACGTTTAACAAAGATCTGTCTAGATCTTCTCTACCGGCACTTTCAGACGTTACAGCATCAGCCGGGAGGCTGGAAACGAGGACTTGATAGGGACTCACCCCGGCAAGATGGTTTCTTCATTGCGGGGGTACGGGGGTTGAGGGGGGTGACGAAGGGGGGAAGGGTGCTTTCGAAGCAGCTGTTCAGCGTCGCGACGCAAACTTCCGACGCTTTTATCATCCACTTGTATATTTTTCACGCTCTTTCGTACTTTTCTCAAAAAGCTTATAACGCGCGTACCCGCGCAGTTACGTCACGAGACAGAATCGCAGCCTTGAAGACAGAGAAATTGACAGCCTCGGGGTATTCCGGCGGTACGTTCGCCACTTGTGATTCCATCTACGTAGTTTTCTTCCCTCGAGCTAATTACACGGGTTTCCTCTCTTTTCCTTTTCCATTACGTTTTACTACATTCCTTTGTTTACGTACGTGACGTCCTAATGTTACAGGGGTTAATAGACACGCGCTGGAAAAATTGCACGGGGGTTGATTACAGTCGTGTATGGATTAAAGGAAATTTTTTTTTTTTTTTTTTTGGAAAATGAAAAACACGATTTAAAAAAAATATTTAAATCAAAAAAGAGACAAGGATACGGAAATAAAGGATTGGGATACGTCTGCTGAACGTAAGAGACAGATAGGGCTACTTACGTAAAGCAACGTAATCCGCCTTAAGAACTAAAGCCCGATCTAACAAAATACCGTTTCGGAATACATACGTAAACGTCGCCGTGGACGCCGACGCCCATCGCGGATCGTGTGAACCCGGCAGTATACCGGCGCTACAACTCGAACAACCGCGACTTTAGAAACATCCCGCAATTGTCGACTTTCCTGAAGTTTTCGTGTAGAAATAGTACTGGATGCCCGCCTCTTCCGTGCCCGAAACTTTACGTGCATAAAGAGAGTCAGTGCCGGGAAGTAACCTGACCCGGACTTTAACAAACCCAACCTGATCCAGAGCAAAGCAATCGACGTGTAGCCAGAAAGGGGAAGTGCGGTGGGATAGTCAACGAAAGATAGGGATGGGGTAGGGAGGATGTAGGGAAAAAGATTTTTTTTTGGGGGGAAAAAAAAATTAAAAAATTTTCACAATCTCCGTGCGTTAAAATATTTACGCGAATTTAAATGATCTTTCGTGCGCGAATCTTCGGGCTCGTCTGTCCTTTTATCTTTCTTCTTATTCCTCTTTACGATGGGAATTAACATAAAATTTCATGACTGCCGCTGGCAGCTGTCGCCTCGCTGATACGCGGTAAGAATAATTCGTTCCGTAAGGACGACTTTTCTAGATAAAAAAGTAATTGCGAAGATTCATCGAGTCTCGGCGACGTATGATAAATCGCGTAATCCTTAAACTTTCTATTCATTGTCTCAGAATGAGCGTAACTCTATTTTTTATATTCTCTACATTTAAAAAAAAAATTTTGTTAATCGTCCCTATCGTCCCTTTATCAATATTAAAATTTACAAAATAAACTAGCAATTCATCCCGATCCCGATTTCACCACCCTATCTTTCAACCCCTATTGTACAATCTAATAATTATTACGAATAAAAATGTGTATTTAATATAAAACACATGGTACTCACCAAAGATAACAACAACAAAAATTCAAAGTATACATCCACGTTCAGTTTATACTCACATAACGTAATCCTTCCACGCACAGTGTTCAGTGACCAAACTCAAGTCTCCCTTACAGTCCACTATCTACCCTACATTAAATGACCATATGTGCACACACGCCTTGTCAATCGTGCATACACAGCAAACAAAGCCCGCCCGATGACAATGACTAACAGTAACTGAAACCACGTTGGCCAAGTCCAGCCGTAAAGTACAATACAAGATATCGAGGAGATAAGAATTGAAGAGAGTCACTCTTATCAGTAAAAGTATCGTTATCCAGCATACGATAAAAAAGCAACAGTTACTCATAGCGCGTAAAGTGCCCCAGGAACTGGCACAGTCATATCAAATAAAAAAAAAAAGACCACACTGCCTATGTACGTAATTCATAAAACCAAATAAAATATAATCCATTAAAAAAAAACGGAAAAAAAAAAAAATTCAAAAATCAAATAAAGCCATTGTTTAACGATCCGAAGTGTCAAAAAGGCTTGACGAAAATTGAGAAAAGCGTAAAGAAGAATATCGAACGAATGTGAATTCACGAGTTAAGCCGAAAATCAACGAGCGTGAAAATACGAGAAAGAGGGCGAAAGGTAATTTTGTCTGGCGTAACTAGTTAACTCGGGAAATAAACTTAAGGCCCCCCTCACTCGCCTGGGCAAGTATATACGATTTGCTTTTGAGGGGGTCGCTATGCCCGGACGCAGTGATGAACTGTGCGAACATTTGAGAATACGGTAGTTTCCTTACCGTCTCTATAAACAGGATCACCAGACGTACAGCAGTACGCGACACGTACTGCCGTCAGAGATACGATTTCGGCCTAGCCAGAACTCACTTTCCAAGTATAAGTAGCTTCAACTTTGGTCCGTGATTGCGTGTTAGCCGAACCGTTAGTAATGTACAGGGTATTTCAAGAAAGGAGGGACCTGAAATATTCTTCGGGTCTATATATCTATATATACACATCCATGAGACATATAGACACTTCTCACCCCATTTTCATTGTCTCGGCATTACTCTCTGTTCCACTACGGTCAACCCCTCCAATCCTTAACGTGCCTTCTTTCTCTCTCTGTCCGTACCCCTCTGCCAGCCTCTACCTCTCTCGCTCTCACTCCCTGTATCTCTGTATACACCGACATAACTCAATTAAGGCTCTCTCGAAACGAGAACGGATCGCTCGCTCGTGCTTGGCCAATGACGCTATAGGAACTTCCTATGCATGCTGCGTATACCTGTACGGGATCTGGTCCTTTAGAGGAATGGTTTCGATCTTTTTAAGTATTTTTAGGTTAGTTCATTAGATTTATTTTTTTCAAGGAACCACTCCAGCCTTTTTCTTTGTATAGCTTTGTAGTGTCCTCTGAAGAAAGGGACTCCTTGAGTTTCTCTTTTTTTTTTCTTTTTTTTCCACTAAAATCTCTTCCTCCTGGTAAAATTGTCTACTTTATTATTACGGTATACCGTAATATACGTAATAAGGGTGCACTCACAATGGATCATTGTGTCTGTTTGCGTTGTACGTTTTAGAGCGTTAAAATTAGTAATAAATATAATTAGTCAATAAACGACATAAAGATAAGAATAAAACTTACGATTAAGCCGGCCTATATTATTTCCATGAGTCCGAAAACATTTCCTGTTGGTCCAGACGTCAGTGTCGCCAGGAGTGACTCAGTCCCGCCATTACAGCTTCGGGTCCCACGACGAAAACTAGCGCTGGTAGCCTTAAGTGAATTCTAACGATGCCAAAGGGTGGAACCTACGACAGAGTAAAATGATTCTTGTTAATAATTGACGTAATGGGGAACGTGCGGTTTACTCGAAATAACAAAAAATTTCATGTTCCGCGTGACACTCCCGATTCCTGCAACCCAATTACTAATAACGATCTTATACTTGAAAGTTGTGTCAAGTGACTCGAAGAGCCGGCGGCAGTGGTACCCCATCGAAAGCACTTGTCGTTCCGCAGAGTGTTAGAACTGTAATTGAATTGTGTGCCTCTCTCGCTCGCAGTCTCTCCTCCTCTCCACCCTATCCGTATAACGAGTGCGAGAGAGACGGACGAGCGTGCACTTGGCTCTGTCGTATAATTTCGAAATATTTTCAAGTGGCAATATTTTTTTAACAGTCGCAAACGGCTGTCTGGTCACTCGCAGCTGAAATTTCGAAAATTTATTAGGGACCCTCTTCGAATTTCATACACGTCGCCCATATGGGAGACGACCTGGATACGCTCGATGGAATTTTTATCGCAATCCAGATGGCGACACTGTCGACCTTATATCTACTGTGGCATGTCATTTTCTGTACGTTCACGTAAACCGTGAAACGGTTTGAAACTTTTCTGCATGGTTGCCAGATTGGACCTGGATCCTCTGGGTTTTTTAAATATACATTGGGAGTGGTGACACACGTGTGTCTGAGAATGAAGGTGAAGCTAGGAGGTAATTAATTTTAATGATTAATTGTACGCAATTAAATCTGATACGTATTTTTTTTATTGTTTGGGGTTAATCGTTAATTCGGTGAATATTGATCTGTAGCTGTCTGCTGGGTTCGAGTAATGAGATAAAAGAAAAAAAGAGAAAACTTGAAAAGTTCGTGCTGTTCAATTCGAGGGATATTATTATTTGTCAAAATTCCATGTATTCGGGGAAACACGAAGATATTGTACAAAGTGAATTTTTTGTTGCAATTTGAAAACAAAAGAACATTTTTATAAGCTTATCCATATTGATATAAAGTGGTCAATACAGCTCAGCCACGTGCGCGGTCTTCCCAAAGGATAAGTAAACTCTAAAGATGGGATAGAAAACTGGCTTGCCGAAGCTTAGAAGGGAAGCTGCACAATCCGGTTGCACTTTTCAATCTCTAAGGTCAGCTAAAGCCAGCAGTATGGTATGTCTGTAGAATGTCTTGGGAAAAGACGTTTAGAGATGCAGCGACGGTACCGGAGGACACGGGAAGTGACGTAACGGCAAGTGCATTCTATTTGATGCAACATATAGGTATAGTGAGTTAATCAAAAGTCAGCATTGGAATATCGACAGTTAAACTTAAGATTTGCTCAGCTGTTGACAGGTTAATGACGTTAACATAGATTAATGCAAATACGCGTGAGATGGTCGAGGGATGCTGCGTAACGGATAGGTCCAGTCCCGGTGATTCGGTATCGATAATCATTTGCTGTACTGCATTAAGGTTGAGTATCGTATTGGGTTAACCTAGTAAATATGTAAACGCTATAACGATGCGTTTCCATGACGCGACGAGGGCATTGAGTGCATTGCTTCTACGTAGAATGCAGCTGTAATTATCAGAACCGAGTATAGGACTGTGTTTGGTAGCTTTGATAGGAGTTAATGGACGATAGTTTCGACGAAGACACCCAAGATAAGGAAACAGACAAGGAAGGCATGAGTAAACAGTCCATAAAAATTATTTGGGAAAATCAAATTCGGGTAAAGATAGTGAAACAAGATAAGGAATGAAAATAGAGAAAAAGTAAAGAGAATTTAAAAAAAAAGTTCAAAATTCTAAAAAAAAAAATCGCTACTCATTAAAACAAAACTTATCAAATTCGCGTGCGATTTGTAAACCCGACTGTATATTTATGTACGTAGGAGCTTCCTCATTAGGGCTGCCCAGATTGTTTGCATTAAATTAAGCTTCTGCAGTCAATTTGCTTGAACTTTGAATTCTACAGGAGGGTCCGAATTCATTATTCGACCTCTGGATTTGGATTACGTATTTCAGAAAATGTGGTCGGAGGTCAGGGGGTTACGTTAAATAAAGCTTGGACAACTTTTGAAATTTGTTTCTTAAAGATGGAGGTGAAAATAAAGTAAGGCAAATCTGCGAGAACTTTTAAGAATGCGATCGCGCAAAAAAATACATTCGTATCCTGTCTCTATGTAACTGCGTATTTACTACAGCGCATAAAGGGCTTACATATGTACTCATACGTATAGCTAGTAACACACGTCGTCGGTTTACTCGCTGTCGTACGATGAGAACATAAAAAGGGAGCAACGCAAAACCCGGAAGTTATGTCTACCATAATCTACACCCCGACCACGCGAAAAGCACGAAACCGAAAATCCTACCAGGCCAAATTTTCGTTATCATGGAAATACGTTTTTAGCACTGTTTTTGCAACTTTTACGGCAACTTCTTATCTCCTTGTATCTTTATAGGCGTAGCTGTAGGCACGTGAGCTTTTGGAAAATTGTATGCTAATACAAGGGGGTCCTTGTGTATCTCGAATATGTAAATAGTTATTATCGCAAGTTGGTATATGATAATTAATTATCCATAAACGACACGTCATATAATAATATGAATAAAGTTCAAAAATTTTTTCATTGATATAAAGCATTTTCAAAAATTATTTTGCCTACATTTTTTGTATCGTCGAACTGTCAATTTCATACGTCATATGCGAAATTGACGAATTTTCATTTTCGACCCGGATATCGTGTCGTGTTAAATTGAACCACGATACTACTGTACCGCGTGGGGGCATGCATGTGAATGTATACACGTATACACAGTATCCAATGCGCGACATTTCAACCAATGGAAATGGAAAGCGCGGTTGATACATAACCTTACCCAACATGTACCTACTGACTCCTATCTTCTATTGGAATTTTCGAAGATTGAGTTTCCACGGTAGCGATTTTCTCTTGTCGCTTCGACGAGCCCGTGCTTCGCCACTGAGAAAGAACGACGCTGCCCGAGATTCACGATATGATTTATGTCCCATATAAAATTAACGAACCCGAGCGATAATCAGAGTTTCCGCAGGAAACTAAAAATGTGAAAGAAATATAAGAAAAAATGTGAACTTTGCCTCTCCCAATCAAAGATACAGGTAACAGGTAACAATAAATAGGACAGGTATAGTTATAGAACAAATTGAAAGGCTCGCGGGAATTTTTGGGTTTAAAAAAAAAAAATTAAATTTCAGTCTCCTAACTTTCTTTTATTATTTTTCATATCCCACACCCGCGTTCAAAAATCCTACTTTATGCATATATCTATATGTACATAAGTATACTTCTACTTTTTGTGACTGCCTGTACATATAGATTGCCCACTATTTACGTTTACGGGCAAAGTTTAAATTTCTGCAAGACGCGACCGCCAGCTTATTGGTTTTGGGTAAAACGGTTACGCTAACAGATTAAAATCATTAAGTTAGACTTCAGGGTAAACCAATTTAAGCTGGCGTGTAATGAAGCTTACCCATTCCAAAATTGGTAAATTGTTCCACTGCGCGTTTCCCGAAGTGCACAGGGATACCAATTCCTGGTCCACCGCGGTCGTATCGTTCCCGCGGGCACTGTACAATAAGTGCCAAGGATAAGCATTTACTCCAAGTTGTACTTTGAAAAATAAAAACGAAGTTCCGAGAGTCCATTATGAAAAAAAAAAAACAATATATCCACGTAGCAGTTGTTACCCGGATGCTGAGGATCGAAGATGAAACGTGGATATTCAACGTGAGTTCCAAGAGAGTTGCAATTCGAAATTGCGAATACCTTGGGGGATTACTCGGCAGGGTAGAATATCTGATAAATCATCTTCCTGATACAAAGCAACATTTACGATGATAAAAACACCCCGTGACAATGGAGTATAATGTAAAAATAATATAAAAAAATAAAATAAAATTTAACGTCACAGGAACCTTCGGTTTCACGAACGAGAAAAGAGATCTCATTCGGAAGACCGATTCAATTGGAAGGACTCTGTGAGAATTTTATAGGTTAAATTTTTTTTCCACCTTCAGAAGAATTTCTTCTTATCAAAGACCCTTGATAACAATTTTAAGTCGCCAATTTATCGCGCTGCGACAACTTTATTACGCGCTTGCGCGAGGCAGCATCTCGATTAGCACAACGTAAACGGTACTCGAAGCAATCAGCATCCTCGCCAATTTATTTCCCTATTTTTTTTATTTCGCATTCGTAGACGTACGTCTTAGCGAATTTGCAAAAAAAAAAAAAAACAGTAATTTCATCGCTGGATAACGTTTCGTTTAATTTGCTACATTACAAATCCCATTGCGTTATTTTCTAACCATTTCTATATGGTAGTCACTTTTTTACACACTCACAAGGTGTCTTATTCTTACGTTGGAACACATGGGAATTACACACACGTGGATTTACGTCCTGACTAGTAATACCTAATTTCGCAAGAGCATTATTAAGGTGGGATAAAGAAACGCCCTCATATAATGCCTGCGGAACAATTCCAAAACCCCCGCAAATCCGTCCACCAGGAACGTCTTACCTCAATTTCGCCCCTGGACACACATTGTACTTTCGTAAATCTGAAAATAATCGGCTGGAATCGACCAGCTAGATAATCAACGGCGGTAAGTTCGATTGCGCAATCGCAATGCGAAAAACATTCGCCAATAAAAAAAAAAAAAAAAAAAAAAAAAAAAAAAAAAAAAAAAAAAAAAAAAAAAAGTTCCCTAAAACCATTAGCGCCCCGGGCCAGGTCTAACAAGGTACGTCCCTGATATTTATTCCCCGCCGCTTTCCATTTCATTGGCAATTTTTTCGTTATTACTCGCACATGGCCCTTGCAAACGTCTTGCGAAATTCCGAATGTAGAGCTTAAATCATTCCCGTCTACGTATAGAAGCAGCTGAGGCGAATGCGCACTGATAAAATCGCACTGGAATATCAACGTGAATTCCCCATCCATTCAGCCGGCGCAAAGAAGCATTTCGGCAATTCGACAACAAAACGGCAAAATGTATTTTAACGAACCGTAGGAAGAAAAAAAGAGTGCTCCCATCCGACCAGGGAAGAACCTGATAGAATCGATCTCTAACCGATCTCCATTGCTGTATGCCAAAGCGTTTGCGAAAAATTCCTTTCACGATCGAGCGACTTGGCAAACGGATAAAATTTCGCGCGGAGATATTCGACAAAGTACACGGAACTGTATATAACGTCAAGGATGTAACTCTGAGGAATTTCCATGAAGAAGAAAAATTTATGTGGGTCCGCCTTGAATATCTCCTACATGTATATTACCTGCTATATGGTTTACCTGCTATACGTATTAGTTGAGAATATTATTTAAGGTTGTATATATGAGATTTTAGGAATTTTCGAAAATCCTCAAATTCATACCCATATATCTAGCCACTTCATATACATGTAATACTTAAGTCATACAGACCGGTCCAGATACATTGAATCTGGGGGAAAGTCAGGAGAACACGTACACTGAAGAGTACGCACTTGAAGGAAGTGGTAGGGTAGTACTCGAGGACTCCAAGGGACGGATACACGTACGTCGAGATTCCATCGAGCGCCATTCGTCCTCCGAGTGCAAGAGGAGGATTGGAATCGAAAGGATTTATCATTTGAGAAGAGAGGAGTGAAAGGGAAGCGGAAGGGGGATGCTGTGTAGACATCTTGAATTCGTAGGGGTGCTTCGGGGACTTCCTCTTTGCTCTGGCACACAGGGCTGTCAAACCAAGGTATAATATATCGGAGACAGGGTGCGCCACTCTTGGCTACTCAATTTTCTATGGTTCACTGGCATTCTGAAACATTACTCAAAAAAAGAAAAAAAAACTGCCCGTAACCCTTGATCCAGTGCTTCTCGTATTTCCTGATAATATCAGCGACTTATCAACTGGATTCCGAAAGTGGGAACCAAGGCTGGTCCTATATCGCTGGTACACCTTACATTCCATTATAGTTACATTTTTCGTAGTTGTTTCTCGAGAAAACAAGTATGAAAAATGGTAATAGGGGAATGAAAAAAAAAGTAATAAAAAGCGGAACGGCGGGTTAAATTTTTCACTGGTTCAAGTCGAGCCGTCACAACTGAGAGGCGATTTAAGCAATCTAGGTCAATCGATCTACCCTGTTAAACTACAGGCCTACGAATGTGCGACATAATCGTGGCATGTTTCCAGGGTCCTAAATTTGAGTCTATATACTCAATATGTATGTAACTAAACAGTTTCAACAGATGTTTTCAGTTATAAATCTTAATTCTAATAATCGTAAAATAGGTAAAAACCATACTAGAGGATATACAACGCGGTCCGATATACCGCATAATTAAGGATCTTGACGTAAAATTATTCCTGAGCCACCCTGTATATACGCGAAGGGTGGACGATTCGCGGGGAGTTCAGAGTCCAAAGTCCATCAGCTGATCCAAGCTGGCGAGTTTCCAAGGGTAATCACGCTCGAGGAACTTGATTTACCTCCCAACACCTTGAGACCCTCCAGCTCAAATAAATCTGGCAAACTAACCAATTCTGCCGAAATCGTTACCCCTCGGCAAACCAGGCCGAATCAACCTTCACCTCTGACCTGCTCTCACGTAGGTAATTGACAAGCGAACGGATGTATCTTAAAGCTTGCTTTATCTTTCAAGGACCCAATTCATATATTCTCCGAAGATGGTGCTCTTGGCCCCAAGGTCAAAAGTCCTTATCGAACGTCGAGGGTCCGAAGATTCGAAAAAGTTGACGTCGCTGCGAAACACGATTTCCCTTGATAAACTGTTTCCCATTGAAGTGGACAAGGTGAAAGCATCGCGAGATCCCACGTGACTAAGGGTCTCGTGAGAGTCAGGCATAGGTGCAGAGTCAGGTACCTAACCTTATGACCTAACCGGCCGATGGATCCTCTGAAAAATTCGCAAAGCTCCTCTTCAGCATAATGCGCGTAAAAGCGTTTGGACCTGAATATGTTAATGATATCCCGGTTGGTTGGTAGGCCTGCACTTTGAACATTCCCTTGCTCGAGCGTTTGGCTCTTCCTATATACACGCTACTCTTGCCAACTCGACGAGAACCATTTACAGAAGAGGGAGTGAAACCGCGTGGAGCCACTTCATTTGAAAATTCAGGTTCGAGCCTCGATTCTCAGTGCTACATATGACGCGTACAGATATAGAAATCCCGTGTATACGCGAGTAGAAAATTTTTCAAAAATTTTCATAGATCTTTCAAAAAATTAAAATTTTCGAAATTTAACCTCCACTTCTTTTCACGATTTTTCCTCAATTTCTTCGCTTTTCTTTGGCTAAACCGCGAATGTCCTATGTCGAAGCATTAACGTACTCGAAACGTGTTATTATGTACAATCCAGGAGAGAGATAAAGTTCCCCCACCCCTATTTACCGATAACCCTCGGTTCCAATTTTAGAGAATTTTTTTAATGACCCCATTTTTTTCCACTTGCATTCTTTATTCCCACGATACGTCATACACAATAGATATTTCATCATCCTTTAACGTCATTAATCTATCTATCGGGAACAAGTAGTTTCATCTCGATTCAGGTTAACGCGTACATAAAAATTGCCTTATACCTGTTTACATATGAAAACGCTACCCCGACGTCAGCCGCTTCCCGTATACCCAAGGCATCGCTTAAATGCACGTTTAACCAAGGAAACAGTTGATCCTCGTACATGGGATTTAAAATGTTAAGAGCCTGCACCTTAATTGGATCTTTACTACTTCAGTAAGGCAGCTATACTCGATTCACCTACATATCGCTCGATGGCCTTGTTTGAATTTTCGAAAACGCAAGAAAACGACGAGAGAAACTTCTGGGTCCTTTGAGAAGTAAAATTTGTGTGGGTCGGGGACAGGGGGGGGGGGAGTTCAAATCCCTTTGACTCCCGGGCCGGAAGTAACTGTTCAGACGTTGTATACAGTTGCCGTATGTACACGTATGCAAAGTCTATGGGAGTACGGAGTATAGCGAACACCTATATACATACATAACCCTTAGATACATATTTATCATAGGCGAATATATCCGAGTTACTCAAGTTTCTCAGAGAGTGAAGTTATCAGAGGTTGGAATGAGGGTTGTTACGAGGAAAAGATATAAGCCGCATTTCGCTATACTCGGTACACCATACTTCTATACTTGGTGGTGGTAACGTTCGTGGAAGGTGGAGCAATCCTTGGCAGTAGCGTTTTCGCAAAATTTCTCGCCGAATGGCAAAGTACCAGGGGTCGCGTGAGGGAGAATGGAAAATTTTCGTTACTTCATCCCCTCGGTTAGTCCAGCTGTCCTTAAAAGTTTCGCATTCCGAGAAGCAAAGAGAATCCCATCCGTCTGTGGCGATATCTCCCCCCCCCCCCCCC
>NW_014333629.1:472449-483911 GCF_000341935.2 Cephus cinctus | reverse complement strand
ACCACTAAACCCGCCATCGGGGGCCACTCGTAAATTTACCGACAACGTCGTCCTTAACCACCCCTCTTCTAGGACCTGATACTCGACGCCTTTGCACGAGTACTAGGAGCTAGTCCCGTGACACTGACCTACCCTAATATATGTCTGTTATAAATACACGTAAGGGTAAGGGAGAACGCGTGAACGGGACTAACGAAGATATATATGGATTCAGGAGTGGCGAAGAAGAAAGGGAAAGGAAGAAAGACTGTATGGTAAAACATTCAGCTTATGTAAAAAAAAAAAGTAAAGTAAGGGTAATATTGATTTTCATAATAATCGGGCTTCTTTTTTCTTCAAGTTTGCTAATCCGATGTATCTAGACTTGCATCCAGTTGGACCAAGGGTGAACGTACCAGCGTGAGTATCATCGATAAACTAGCACTGATATAAATATGGAAGGGGGGGGGGGGGTTCGATTCAATAATTTACGAAGCCCTCGGCAAAAGAGAATATCGGCTTGAATAAAGGGGATACTCGTTCCTACTCAGCATCCGAAACTGGTCCACTGTATTCGTAAACAAGATCGCCCCAAGGCAATAAAACACAGTGAATTTTCGTCGTTTGACGTAACAGCCATGAATTTGCTGGACGAAGGCAGGATGAAGGGTGTGTAAAGGGAGAATTAATTAATAATCAGAAGACGACTTCCGGTCTCTGGGCATTAATGCTCCTTAGGCACCTAGTTACTTCGGGTAAGTCACGCCCGGAGGGTAAGACGCAAGCTCGTTAAGAGAGACAAGCGCACGTGCCCGAGTTTAGTGTCATATATTTTTGGATATTTTTATTTTCACCAGATACTCGAACATTTCACCGTGTTGCGGCCTTGTGGCGCCCACTTTTTAACTTCCCGTATAGGTACGCGAGGATATATGAAAAATTTTACTCCACGTATGGTGGATACGTTGTTCTCCTCTTCGGAGGCTTATTTTCAGACGAGATTTTACCTCGAGCAGGCATGCAACCCTCGAAAATATAAATGCCTAGTGAAAAAAAAAGAAAAAAAAGAAACGTGTACACGAGGGGAAAAAAAAAGGTATGACCTGGCTCCAGCTTTAAGGGACATCGGGATTTTCTGACTGAATTCCTCAATAATGGCGTCTCTACGCTTGGATCGCCATGTGCGCGATTAGAAAATCACCCCCGCACCAAACCCCTCGGCTCATCCCCTTTTCCGTGCAGCAGATGCAGCTGCTACGACCGCAGGGCTGTCCAAATTACCTTTGGCTTCGTCATATTCTTCAATTTAGGTACTGCCGTACAGGCGGCCATCCCTGCCAAGTATTTTCCCGGCTGTCATCAGACGATATTAGATTTGCACAGACGTGGACGATGAAATTGGACGGTTTTCATTTATGCGCGATAGACGTTTCGAAAAGGAAAAAAAAAATTACGAATCAATACATGCATCGTGCATGACGTATGTAAAAAATTATTATCACGATTCGCCTCGAGCATTTCAAAGCATTAAGAAAAATATTCGAAATGCACGGTGGAATAATATATTTTTAGCGTCTATTACATCCTGTCAGCTGTGTCGGCCATATTACGTGTCCGCTTGTTTATTCAAGAGACGCAATGAAAAACATTTGCTACCAATGGGATAAAAGTAACTGTGACGGTGCGAAAATCCAAGTGGCGACGAAATGAAAGTCAACAGATTTTTCCACCAACACCCATTAAACGTGTCTCAATAGAATTAATCCCACCGCCTCTATAGGACTGCACCACGTGTATCTGCACTGACAGCTATGGATTCAAAACAGTGATAATCATACCGTGCCCACATGGACTCCAAAAGCTGTCACTGACACGGAATAATAATTTACTTGTCCCCAACAACGCGAAGTTCATTTAACACGTTAAACGCCACGCTGAATTCATGTGCCGTTCCCTTCAAGCCACAGTTAGCCGATAGGCGAGCCAGAGTATAAACAGATGTTTTAATAAATTACATTAATGTTTTTAAGTATCATATTGTTTTCCTTAAAGACCAAACAAAAACGATGCCGCCTAAATTAAACGTTCAGTCTCGCAAGTACGGAAGGACCGACACGCGCGACGATAAGACGAACGGAAAGTCTTGCACAGGTCCCTGGGGACCGGCGTGGCGCTTAACGTGTTAATCACTTTAAGCCATCCCGAAATCCCATGAAATTATAATATTACACGTACGAAATCGAAATGTCACTGTACCAAGGGGCAATGAAATTAATCTTTTATACCAATTTACGTCGTTATCACAAATTAAAAATATACGAGTCGCTGCTTGGTCGAATAAAAAAATTGAGAGTTCACTCGTCGACAATAATTATTCTGAAAACTCGTTTAATCTACGTCACCCTGAAAAATGACACATGAGTATTGTTCGTTATACACACGTATATATACACATATGGTATACAAATGGTATAGAAATTCTAATCTAAAGGAATCTCAGCGAGAGGCCTTATCGCGGCGACGTGTCTATTCGCATTTGCAAAGAACAGCAGCCACTAGTAAGATGAGGTCAGAGGTCGTCGGGTCGTCTTGGGGTCGTCCTGGGATTCCTAAAAGCCAGCTGAATAGCACGGACCGAGAATAAGGAACCTTTACCTTGATGGCAAAGGGTACCTTCCCCTCAACCGCCACGTCAGACATGGCACGACGTATGAAAAGAGTTCATGACCCGAAAACGTGAGGTCGACGCCGCGACGCTAGAATACGTCCACTGGGACAAGAATAGTAACCAAATACGTTGTCTGATCGTGCCTACACATACAGTGAGAAACGGTCAAAAGTTCGCGGAAGATCGAGTCAATTAGCAAGTCAACATTTTTCCAAGAGCGTCGCGACGCCCATCGTCCAATACGCGCATACACGGTGTACCTTGGTTTTTACTCGTTTCCAGATATGTCCAGAATCCAATGAACGAACAAACATAAAAACGGACGTGCGAAGAGTACAAGATGCCTCTGTCAAGCATATACTAAGTATATACAGCAGTGCTAACATTTTTTTGCCAATAAATTCGCGATGCGGATTAACGATTCGGGGAATAACCGATTCCGACCATCCGTGACTAATATTGTGGGGATTGCGAAAAAAGTTCACGTGGCGCGGTCCTATATCTTTTTATTACATTTTTCATTCGAATCCGACACATTCTTGCCAAGCCCGGAAATTAAAGCGACTACCGCCTTATCTGAATGTCCTTAGAGATAACAGTGCCCATAGTAGCCAGCTAATAATTCTCAGCTTATTGACAATCGCCGCTTTGATACAATTTTGGATAAGTCGGCGAATCCCGAGAATGGATAAGACAGTGAATACGTAGGGACTGCACGTGATTACCAGGCGAGCGTAGAATGTCAGTGACAAATGTACGCAGCGGTAGGGCATAGTAGCTGCGCCAGTAGAATTTCGCGAATTTAAAGTTGCATGATACCAAGACGGGACGAGTGTAGAAAATGGGAGGCAGGGTCTTGGGGCTAATGGACGTGGGTACTTCGAGTAGCGTGAAACAGTGGTTACGTAGATGGATAGACGAAAGTACCGAGGAATAATTGAGAGAGCTGTTGCGGTTGAGGTCTGAAGTAGTGAAATTTCAGCGCTTTAGTTATTCCATTACCTGGGTTCGGAGGTAGAGGTACTATGATAAGATGGTCCGAGGTATGCGAATTTTTCATCGAAATAATTCGATTCCAGGTAAATTCAGGAAAAAAAGGATGAAGTGTGCGTGAAAGATAATTAGTGGTTATCGATTTTTATTTTGGAATGAACAAGGGAGAGGAGGGAACGAACATTTTCGACGTGGTAATCCTTATGAAACATTGGACCTGGAACAGTGGAAACTTATGAAAAGCGTATATAGATATAGCTGGTATGTAAAGTTTTTGACAATCGAACCGAATCGCATCCCTATGCATTTCGAGTTCGCTTCGAGTTTATCCGCGAATCGACCGAGCATTAACCAGGTGCGGTTGACTTGATTCCTTAGCAGAGAAGGTACTTTGGTACGGACTATAATTTATACTCCTTAAAGGTTGATCTAGGCTAGTACGGCGGAGCGTGCTGATACATGAGAATCTCTCGCCTTCCCGTGTCCCCGTGTCCAGGGGACTCTGTTAGATAAAAAGTCATAGAAGAATGGCCCCACCGAAGTCTATTTTACTATCAAACAGACTATAAAAAGGAATCGACTTGATGGGATAAATAAAAACGATCGTATAGCCGAATCGGTAAGATACGGTTTAATGGTAATTTAAGATACTTAAGATGACGTAGTAGCTACAGTCGCCTCGTAGCGACTACTCGCGAATACGATTCTCAGAATACGAGGTAATTTAGTATCGACAATACTACGCAACAATGCGCTTTATGTCCCAGTAAGACGGATAGGATCTCTTCGCAGTGGAGCACCGTTCGCATTGTTTCGAGTTTCCAAGTGTTCCTCGAGAGTTGGCAAATGTTTAAAGGGCCTTCCACACTGTACGAATATATACGTTGTGACGTGGTAGATTTTACCCCGTCAGGTCCTCGGCGGGAAGTGGTAACGGCGGGAAAACGTGAATTAGAAAGGAATCCAGAATTTTCGGATTTTTATTCTGTTGTTTGATTTTTCCTATGTCCCATGCCGCGAATATTGTATTCGCGGGCTTAATAAATCTCGAGAAGAAGCAGCGAGGGATCATCGGTGTGGGAGGAACGAGGACGAAAGGCTTAGTGACGTCAGAGTGCCGGCGGGGCCCTAGCTGCGCGCCCTATAGCTCACCGCACCAATCACCACGCGACTTGGATCAATTCTGCGCACGATATTACCCGAGTCACATGAACTGATACACACGATAGAAATATCCGAGACTTTTACACAATTCGAACTCAACCATTGTAATACAAACAACACAAACCCGACAGCTACGCGAACACAACACGAATTTCGGAGTGTTAATGGCATGTTATCAAAATTGAATTCGAGGCACAGCACCGACCATCCTGGTGCGTGTTATACAATTTGTAAAACACTTATATTTGTATCGTAATAGATATCACATATTAATCAATACACATTGGCATTACTCAAATCATTTCTAAAATACCTCATTTTTTTTCTATCATTATATATTGTGACGTTCCACGCCTTACAATTAAAAATACAATTATTATAAAATTATTATTAGCACATGATATTCTTATAATCATTTAATCATATAATCATTAATCCAGGAATAATACATTATTACACGATACATTAACGATATTGAATACTGAATTATATTTTGTTAATGTCGAACAATGAAGATATAAATAAAATGATAAGCCTGAATCTTCTCGGATAACATTCAAGTAAATTCAAATTACAGAGTACGACTTGGTATAGTGATTATTGGAAAAAGGTTAGTTGTCAATCGATATGTTAGTAATTTTGAGGAAAGGCAGTCACATCGACCAATCCGAAGTAGTTCTACTGCTATAAAAAGGGAGTCGGAAGTCGCATTCGATGATGTGGATAAAGAGATTAAGAGAACATCAGAGAATTGTGGAGCGTGTAAAATCGTACAATTCAAGTCAAAGTTCAAATTAGAGTCGCGAGTAAAGTCAAAACTAATATATTAAATGTAGCAAGAACCTCTAAAACTTATCCAAGATACCGAAATCAGAGTATTCACAATTACTCAAAACCTTCCTGGGCAGAACTGAAGCCGTTGTATAGGGCCTCTATCCATCCTTACTATTTCCAAAAAGGACTTGGATAAGACTGGTCAGTCACCCCAAACGATCTAATTGAGATTCAATCGCGTACCGAGGGAAATCCAAATATACTAGGAATACAAGGATCCGAGTAAGTACAGACTTATGCCTAAACGAAGTGCTAGGAAAGTTAAACCATGTAAAATATTCAGACAATTAGATTAACCAGACATTCAGAAACAAAGAAAACCACCGAGCCAGAAGGATCTAGAAGCAAAAAAAAATATCAAGTTAACGAACAAAACGATTCTATTAAATACTTACCGTGAAAATTGATTCCCCAGAGTTTCCAAACCTACCAAAAGATCTACCTACCGAGGAGATCACTTAAAAATATAATATTTCCTGACCCACGAAAACGCATCTTGATTACAACTCCAAATCATAAAATTCGGTAGACCTTGTATAAACACGTGGACGCGCCGATAAAGTAGACCGAACCAACGAATCATCCCTTTCATTACAAATTCCATTTACCTCGCTTGATTTTACGTATTTAGCGATCGTAACGATATATACAAGAATCTTGACCTCGATCATCGCCTTGCACCATGGAAAAAAGAAGCAGAAAACAGCTGGGTGTGCGTAGGGATTTTAAAGTGGTGAAAATCCCAAAATAAATAAGTAAGTTCGCCCTCCACGTGTCTCCTCCCGGAATCAGACGTGTCGGACGTAACAAGTCAGCGAATAGAGGCACGAACGAACGAACGAATCGAACTATACGTGGTTCCCGTTTTGGAACCTGGCGCCCAACGAAACCATAGGTACTTTGAGTTTAGGATGCGTTAGCCCTGGGTCGCCTGGAACGCGAAGGAATCGCGCAAGTCGTGCGCCGATCAGTCTCTCGTCTCCCGACGAGGCTCGATCGCGAATTGTACGTCGCAACCTACATCCGAGGAGATACGTTGCAAGCATGGTGGAGCCTGTGCGGGAAATTCAATGAAAAGAGAGACGAAGGCAATGGGTACGAAGAGACCGTTGAAAAAGTTTCCCTCGGCGTTTCCATTGAACGACATTAGAATTCCGCGCAGCCGGTAGATGACAGCCGCGTTCGGTCTCGTCGCACGATGAATATGGAACGCGGAATGGCAACGGGCGACGGTTCTCTGACGTTGACGTTGGCGTTAACGTTAACGCCGGCGAAGAAGCGTCAAAAGTTGGATATACAGTTTTTGATAAAATCCTATATCTCTTCCGGTACCAATATTGACGTAAGAGAACTTAATGCGTTGACTGGTCACGGGATTGCCAGCGGCGCCACCGTTCCATACTGTGCCCGTTTTGAGCGGCTATTCGATTGAACTGTCGATTGAAATAACGTTTGAGCCATCAACGTTTTCTCGATTCTGAACGCGTGACTCACGTGATACGAAGCAAATACATACGTGGCCTGGTAGCCCAGCTAGGCACGTTCTGTTTTCCGAATTAGGTATACAGATATAGGGTAACACTGTAACAGTCTCTTTTTTTCCTGGCACCATTGACGTTTCCTATTATATTATCGGGTTGGCAAAATCGCCTGTGTTTCTCTGTGTTTCCCGTCTTGGGCGTATCCAGCCTCCCGCACGATCCTGGGATCGAGTTAATAAACGTAGAGATCAACGGGCCCGATTGAAATTGAATTTCTATCGGTTTGAAACGGCCGACAAAGGAAAAACCATTTGGTATTCGACTACGGCGAATGCACTCAGTCCTGGGGATTTGGTGGAATTGACGAGGGCAAAAAAAAAGGATGCCCAGGATCAATTTTGCGAGTTTACCTCCATTTGCAAAAATTCTCGCGTCTGGCATCGAATCTCATAGGATAGGTCCCGAATATCAAGGGAAGCCCGTGTATATATGTATATATAACTAGGAGGTAATTCTGAAACTTTCCTAGTCAGCCATCCTCTTAAGAATATATACGTAATAAGGATCGCAGCGCTGTCGAACTTCATCTTCTTCTTACTTCTAACTCTTTATTCTCTTCGTACCTTTTACCCAAGCTTAGGAAACCTCGGGAACTACCGAAACTTTTGTTTTCTTTATTACGTCGACTACTCGTCCTGCTCGATAATTCCGTTCAAGAATCCTTTAAAGGACACTTTGAGAGGATCATCGAATCTCGAAGACAGGGATCGATGGGGAACGATGAAGTTTTCAGGAAAGTAGAAAACAATGAAGATTACGTATATATACTGCTGGAAGTAGCAGGAGGAGCGGCTGTGATACGTATTAAAGAAAAGAAAAAGAAAAAAAAACGAGGCCTACGCGAAACCAAGTGTCTAATGGACGACCCAGATTCCGTAAGAGCCGTGAGTACGTTAACTCACTTTTACCTGGTTGAAACGGGCCGATTTCCAAGTTCAACGAAAGTCAAGCTTCTTAACGCAGTCATAAAGAACAGACTCGGTCTGATTCGAGTCGCTAGCGCGTTTGAGTACTGAACGTGAGCACCGCTGCTTCTTCCCCTCGTACAGACAGTTTGATCCGAGTAAAACAAAGAGGGAGTTATAAAGGCGTTTGAAGAGAAAGAAATATATATGTCCAGGCACGAGTGAAAAAGAGAGAAAAAACATACGGATATAATATGTATACATATACCGAGTAAATTTATTAATGAACTCTTAATTAATTCAACGAATCTTGACGACGGCCATACTGTAATATATAAATAGCCGTCGTGCTTTAAGTGCAGCGAACAGTCATTGTACGCCAACGAGACTGCCTGAGTGTACCCATATAATATAATACATAACAGCGGTGCACTCTGTCGTAAGCCAAGTGCATTAATTTCAACTCGAGACGATCAAATATTTACGGCTCATAGTCCTTTATAGGTTACAGTGGCCGTTGGCCGAGTTTTAAAAACAAACGTCAGAGTCCCTCGCCCCCAGCGCCACGCGCGGCGTCTTCGCGAAGCTCCCGCGGCTCAGCGCAACATTGAACTGCCAGACAGCTTTGCTCTTGTTTTCGTGAGCAAACGTGGCTGCGCTCCTCGTAATATATTTGTACTCCTTTCCTCTATTATTCCCTGTTACTTTGTTGCCGTCGTTCCTTGCGCCCGCAACGATTAAATATACAGCTAGTTAGTTGGGACCGTGAACGCGAGACTGGAATTGGTCTCACTACCAGTTTAGTTGACTGGCGTGCGTGCTGTTTCTCATGTAGCTTAAAAACTATCGTGACGCTCCTCTGTTGCCGGGATAAATTAGAAATAAGAGCAGCGAGCAACGACGACAAAGTTTTCTTGGTCTTTCCAAGAAAACCTATATCGGTATACGTTTCGACAGGGGGTTGAACATGGTACCGAATGCAACAACCCTTGTTATCCATGACAAAGCCTAAGGGTGGATATACTTGCCAGTGATACATAGACTAGGATCTTTTCTGAGAAACGAAGCCAAATGGAATAAAAGAAAATTGCTACCGCAGACAAAAGAATATCCAGCAAACAATATATAAACGTGGGACAATGACGTGGGTTTCAAGAGGCACTTTTATTACTGTGGAAAAAGAAAATATATTAAGAATACAAATTCTCCATTAACCTCGTTTCACGCTTTTATCTCTTATATCCTGATTCGGATACGTACGAAAATCGTAAAACTGCGTCGTCACGATGCCACGTGTAGCATATATGTACGTCACAGAGTGCAGTTGAATGGTCGAGGGTGAAAAAGTGTGTTTACGTTAAGCAACGCAGGATGCAGGTTGATTCTAATGGCAAAAACGTCTAACGGGTCAGACATAACGAGGAGCGAGGTAAATGAATATGGTATAAAAGTCAGGCACGTTGTTAGCGTAAAGCGTTGGATACTGAGAGGGTTGAGACTAGGTCGTTTGCGTATACCTATATTTATGATGGATCTTATCTTCTTTCGTTGAAAAATATCAGAAACCCCGTATACAGCGAATTGAACGAGTAAAAGACTCTTGTGGACAGGAAGAATTGTAAACAACGTATTCGAGAAGATATTTTAGGCTACATCCGCACGATGGGTCTTGTTTCGAATAACACGGAAGAGTCTACGTTGAGACTGGGATTGCAGCGTAGGACGTGGACGTATACGGGACGAGATAGGAGGTTAGGGACGAGTGAGAAATAAATCACAGGAAATGCGAATGCTTCGACGGAGAATCAGGCCGAGAGATTTCCAAGTGTCGTAACACACCGAATGATATAGGTATACTAGACACGTGCGAATCTATATGGCTCATGTCATGCGTCAAGGTGTTCCTATGGGCAGCTTGCGGGGTTCGGGGTCCGAGGAGGTTTCGTTTGATAATACACCGTGCCCCGCCTGACTACTGCCAACGAACAGGCAACATTTTATAGTAATTTTAGAAATATAAATATATAATCGCTAGATAGCGGTAAAATCTGTTTAAAAAACAATGATTTAGATTATTAAGGATTTCAGATATTATTTGTATTCCACTATATACCAAAATATGCGAGTTTCGATCACTCGTAATAATTGAGGTGACTTGGCAATGGCGCGTTTATTTTCTTTTGGTTGCCGACTCTGAACGACGGATTTCGCGCAGCAGCTCTGACAATATGATTGACAGATTGCAACAGCTGGCTCGAGTAATTCTTATTTATTGTAAAATTGCATGCAAACTATAGGTGTATATACGTCACAAAGATACAAGTGTGTACGTTACATATATATATATATATACCATTAGGCCCCTCTATCTCATATGCAGTGTTGTCAATTCACCATAATACTTTGGCATTAGACACATTTCCAATTAAAATTCACGTTACGCGGACCGATATTACTTTTTTAGAACGTAGACGATCTCAGTAAAACTTTCTGGAAACCTTCCTTATATTGTTAACTACTTATTATGAATTTTATGTATGGCTCGAATTTGTTTGGAAATATATATGGAACGATATATCGATGTGTGGGTCTATGACGTCACAAGGCCTATGCATAAAGCTGAATAAAACGGTCACTTTTTACTTCGAATATCCAAGTAAAGAGGTAGGCGATTACTTTAAAATTTCGTAGAAGTCTGCACAGTGTGCCGAGAAATATATATTGTAAAATTTGAAATTTATGGCATTTCATGCCAATGTCCATAGGGAACACTTTAAGGTACATGCGTCTCGGTAGATTAGATGAGAGAGAGAAAATATGAAATGAAACTGTGGCGCATCCTGGCGAGTAAAAAGGACAAGTACACTACATGGGCGGCAAATTCGAAAATCCTATTTGACGAGGAGATAAATTGTAAGTCCGGCACAGGGACAAATGACTTGGGATTATATGGACGAGGACTTTGGGGGTGCCAGAGGGTGAGGATGCTCCGATCTTGGGAGTCTCGTCCGATCAGCCAAGGGATGACGCGTCGGTCGAACGCGAAGAAGACGAGGAGAAGGTGGAATTGGGTTCGGGGCAGGATGGAGCAAAAAAATATGACACGGGACGAAGGTGAGCAAAAAAAGGGGTTACAGAGAGGAAGGGGATGGGCGAATTAAAGGGGAGTGGTCGAGATAAATAGTTAACCGGCAGAGTAGCTGCCAACCGTGCGATATCAATATTCATTACGTTTAATTGCGCTTCGGCAAGAAAGCTTCTCGGCGAGGAGCTTTCAGCGAGTAACCATCCCCTATAGAAATCTACTGTATTTTCAGGCTATATTGCAACCTTTGAAATATCCAGGACAGCGAAGCTAAATGAATTTCAGGGGGGGGG
>NW_014333629.1:471206-472371 GCF_000341935.2 Cephus cinctus | reverse complement strand
GGGGGGGGGGGGGGCGAGAATGGTGACAGGGGGGATGCTGGGTACCCCCCTCCCGTATTAAACACCGGAACCCGAAGAAATGTGGGAAAAACAGTTAACTGAGTAAACAATGGCGCTTTACGAGGTTGATTACTTCTATAGGTATAGACGCTAAAGGCGAAACCGGTGGAACAACCTGAGACGCGAGGGTGAAGGAAACAGGGAGTCTGGGAGGGGGGTAAGGGGGGTCACCATAAACAATCATGAATGTTTTGTGCGTCTCCGGGCTATAAATTCTTTCTCGTCTACAAAGAAATACAACCCCTTGCGGCGAACGGAGGACCGACCCACCTCCCCTCCGCAACCCTCACAGCTGCCCGACGATCGCATTTCCAGCGTCTATTGGGTCGGCAGAACTGTACGTACCCGTCGGACTGCGCCTTGTTTTCACGTATTTCGAGAAACAACAGCGAGATGGTAAGATGGCCCACCCTCAAAGCAAACATCCAGCTGACGAATTTATTAGGGCGAGTGGGACAAGGAGAATCTTCACGAACGACAAAACCAGCACCCGAAAGGAATTCCGGACCTGAGTGACACTCCGGAACGGGAAGCGGGATTCGAGCGACGAGTGGGTTATCGTGCGAATTCGGTATCGAATTTAGCCAGGGTAGAATAATACCCGAGGATGCGTATAACCCTCTGACGTCTTCAAACAGAACTGGATACTCCGAGCGGAAATTGTGCGGGAGCCGCACCACGTCGGGAACTTCCGAGACGTTTCGAAGAAGCGTCAAAGGGGAGGGAGGGAGGGTGGGAGAGGGCGAAGAGTGATAATAGGGAAGGCACGTTGGACGTAACAAAAACTAAGGAAACCTCAGGACTTCGAAGACTCAGTTTCAAGGGTTTCTCCAAAGCAAACTCAACATCAGCATGTACAACGAGGGTTAACGGCACCGGCGAGGGAATCGGTGGAGCCAAGAGAGCCAAGAGAGTCAAGAGAGTCAAGAGAGCCAACCAGGAAACGAGGTCAGCAGTGGGATCTGGCCTAAAGGATGTCAAATTGTTATGAGGGACCTGGAGGTCCCGTGGGTTTCCCTAAGGGGGTGGTGGTGGGGGGAGGGGGTCTCCACCGGAAACGTACCGAGCACGTTTGTCCTTTCTACCCTATTAATCACGGCTCGCG
>NW_014333629.1:452009-471148 GCF_000341935.2 Cephus cinctus | reverse complement strand
TTTCTCCCCTATTAATCACGGCTCGCGAGCCAATAAAGCTCTCCTCAAATGCCAGGCGTTTCGGCTTATTTGTACAGATGTCCGAGTATTCGCAACAGGGAGGGGGGATGGTTGCCATGGGTAACGAAAGAGACAACAGTATATCTTAAATGTACAACAATGTGTGTGTGTGTGTGTGTGTGTGTGTGTGTGTGTGTGTGTGTGTGTGTGTGTGTGTGTGTGTGTGTGTGTGTGTGTGTGTGTGTGTGTGTGTGTGTGTGTGTGTGTGTGTGTGTGTGTGTGTGTGTGTGTGTGTGTGTGTGTGTGTGTGTGTGTGTGTGTGTGTGTGTGTGAGAGAGAGAGAGAGAGAGAGAGAGAGAGAGAGAGACCAAGTAAAAGCATACCTTCGGAATATTTACAGGGAACGATGAAGGTAGGGGATGTTTTTCAGCACGGGCACCCCTAAACATAGAGAATACGTTCGTGCGACTTTTCTAATGACTGTACGGTACAGCCGTTTGCAACGCTCCCGAGTGTCGAACGACAGACGATTGCGTATCGCAAAAATCTTTTCGTCACTTGGTGAAAATTACGTTCGCGTGAGCTCTGCAAATTAGATACGCTTACAATAAATTAACTTCGACCCGTACGACAGCGCTAGCGCAAATATCGGCAGCACCACTTGTTTGACAAATACCCCGAGTGGTTGCACGGAAAATTGTATTTGTACTTTGTGTTTTGACGATGAGCGCACGCGACAGAACGTAGCGTAGGCAACACTGTTGAAACACCGTAGGTACATTCGCGTTCCGTGGATCGGCGGCACGGCCAGTGTATATTTATGATAAGAGGAACGGCAGGCGGTACAAATACGAAGCTTCGAGATAATAGATTTTCTTCAATTTCAACGAAACGATTTAACGCCGCGAAATAAAAGGTCTGTATAAGAATGAAATTGATGAAATAAAATTCTCCTGAATTTAATCCAGCGATTAATGTATTAAAAAACAAAAAACAAAAACAATCCCCTTTGCAGACAATAATGGCAAATCGGTCGTACCGAGTATCGGGGTGATACGATTTTAAGCCCCGTTTTCAATCCCGTCGCAATGACGGCTGTATGACAATTCGTCATTACGCGTCAATAATTCCGAAATAATTTAAACGGCTTAAAGGCGCGGGCGGTAGTTCGCGACTAAATCACTGAAAACAGTTTCGGTCGCTCGCGTTGCGGATACAGCCAATAGGTTTGGTCAATTATTTTTACGTCGTCCAGCAACGAAATTCGCAGCGACACCGAATGCAGCGAAATAACTGAAAAGTAACGAGCTAATCGAGGCGTCATTTTACCATGGGTCTATGGTCGAGCAGAAGCAAGGATGACAGACTCAAAATCCCTAAGGGTTACGATGAGAGTGTCAGCTGAAGCGAGGATGCACAGGTGGAGTTTAAAAAAAAAAAGGAAGTTGAAGTAACCGAAACGTGACGGGTAAATGCGAAAAAAAAAAATTAAAGGCGAGAAATCCGTCGGCGACATAATTCTAAGGTTTGGCATTCAGCGGCAGACGGGCGACCGGTCGACGCCTTAAAGTGGATACTTACGATATACAATATACGTACTGTGTGTATACCTTGGACTTCAGGGCGAATATACATCAAGCTGTGCGCCGTAATAGACAGAACGGTACAGCCGAGATGTATACACCAAGCGAAGGTACGTGTACTACATAATGGCAAAACACAGAAATAGGCGCGTGCACGTGTGCGCGAAGAAAACAGCTGCAGCGTTCGAGAGAACAATGAAGGGGGAAAACAGGGGTCGGTAAGGTAGGGAACTGAAGAGCCGACGTGTCCATTCTCCAACTAGAGAGATAGCCAAAGGCTTTGGAAATATTATAACAATAAGGTACGTAGGCGTTCAATCGTTATGCTTGCCTGATTACTACACTGTAGGATATTAGAGCCGCTCGCCGACGCTCTTTTCTTGTTAACAAAATAAGAAGAAAAAAAAAATTGCCAGGTTCACGTAGACACGTACAACGAGTACGAAAGTTCGCGGTGCGATATCTGCTCGAGCCCAACCTAACCTAACCCAATTACACGATGAAGAATAAAAATACTGGATTCAATTCGAATCCGTCAACCCGCATAATAAGGTTTGACCTTAACCGTCATGCCGTAAGCCGAAAATTCGGCCGACGAAGGGATTGACGCACTGTAGCAACGCTTAAAGCCACGTACGCACGAAATTACATCGCTTGATTTTTATTATTCAGAATTTCCCAAGGGGGTGCTCAGTCTGTTTGTGGTTCTCCGTCTGGCCGCAAGTGGCGCTTGTTTACGAGGAAACGAACTGTTGGATCTTGAGGGGACTACTGTAGGTGGACGTCAAGGGAAAATAGGGAGGAGCAAGTATATGCACGTGGCCCGTGACATGCAAACGTACAAGAAACCTATTTCAAGCGACAATCCTGGAATTCTGAGATACGGAACATGAGGATCAGCCATAATTAATAAAGAAGATAGACAATTTTCCCTTCCATACCTACGTACCCTGGTGAAGGTCTGGCTCACCTGGACAGTGGTGGCCAGGAGGCACGTTCGCCAACGCGAAGGCGCATTGCGGCAGGCGTCATGAAAATTTGAGAGTACCGCCCTTAGCTTTGCGAGCTACAACCGTAACTCGCGAGTCTAGCGTTACTTAGCAGTGACGTAGAGCCTGGGGGTTCGGGGGGGCGCACGACTCTAGCGGACAATAAAGCAGCCCCTTTCACTGGGACGTTCGGGTTAATCAATCGTGATTCGAGTACGAATGCAGAAATTGGCAATCGTTCACTCAATTGCCTTGAACGTGGCAATGGGGCTAAAGGGGTTCGAGGAGGACGTCTAACTAATTGCTAGAGCTCAGATCGTAAAGGGGATGAAATTGCCGTAATGGCCCAGCGGCACGTTTAACCTCATTAAAATTCGCGAGATATCCGAAAGGCACACATGCGCCACTCTGCGGTCGTCGAGTTAACTAACTCTAAGGTGTAACTTCGGGTAAGGTTATAACTGCATGCGACGCTCGACTCGCCCTCTTTGGCATTTCGCACGGGGTTGCAAATTCGTGGGACTCGTCGGTGCGAAATTTGCAAAATCATGACAATGGGTAATGTTACTCTCTGAACTGTAAGATGACGACAATTGTCTATATATACACCCAGACGTACCTATACGCATATCCAAATTTTCGAAATATTAACATGATGCAAATATTCGCATGGGTCTCGCAGAGAAATACGAAAACTTTCCGTCCCCGATGCGAATATTCTCTCGTATAATGCCCGACGAGCATCGGGAGATTTCCTGTCGATGTTGCAAAACGATCTCCAAGCGACTGGATACGCGAAGTCTTTCTGGTTACTGGTGAGATTCGCGAGCGACCGTCAAACTCGATTGAACGTTGGTACAAGGCGGTAAAAGTTCAAATTCGATCGAGTCTCCCGCCACGAAACAAAGTAACCAGCAGCAAGCAGCCCCACGAGTGACGCGCAAGCTACGTGGAAGAAGGACGACGGAGAACTCGTTACGTCAAAGTTTACGCCAAGTCGCGAATCTCTCGTTACACCCTATAGATATAACAGTTACGGTTGACGAGTAGTCCATTGCGCGAGGTACGAGCAAACCTCGGACCCGGTAACTTCTAACGGCCGAAAGTTTCACGCTTCGTCCAAAGAGTCCCCCCACCGCCCACAGGATAAACTTTCGCAAAAGATGGCACAGCCCTGAAGAAAAGAAATTCGACTCGAGGAAGGACAATGAAAAGGCTCCTTGAATGTAAAATTAATAAATCACGTAAATTTCATGGTTAACCTTATAAAAAAAAAACAAAAGAAAAAATTCAAATAAACCATAAACTTGCATCTGGCCGACTCAAATTTTATCGTAACGAAGGAGACTCGATAGCGATCGAACTTCAGTCAATTTTAAGCCCGGTCGATGTAGGCTAAAGCATATATATAACAGACACGGTCCTCAAGGGACAGGGGATATATGATCTGGTTCGATACGTCTGCCGCGTATCAGCAGATCGGGAGTTTGCGCCACCCCAGAGGATCCCTTACGAAATTCCCCGTCAATTGAGAACGCACAATGGCGACACTAACGTCACTCGAGGCAGTCTACAAATCCGATAATGCCAAACGCCTACGTGGCAGCCTTGTGTCTATTTATAGATACGTAGTTCCTGTATATACGATACGCATTGCGTGCGGATGCACTGCGGTACCAGTAGAGCGAGAGGACACGAACAATAGGAAAGGTAAAGACATGGTGAGCGAGAGCGCGAGAGAGAGAGAGAGAGAGAGAGACAGGAGCCGGTATGCCCAAGCAGATAAAGAGAGACGAAATTCACCGAGGAGACACATAGGCGCCGCTGCGCCAGCATTCGACACTGTCCGAGCACCGGTGGCTACGGTTTTCCGTAATCCTATTGATCGGAAACTGCAAACAGCGCAGACAATCGCATCGAATAAAAGGACGATATCCATCGAACGGCGGTTAGCCTTTGAGGATCCCCTTGGAAGGAGGCTGAACTAGACGCGCCTCGATCCTTGGCTGGTGCTCGAGTGAATTGGCACGTAGACGGGAAGGGCGACATGAAAGGGAAATCAGACGAGTCGAATAATCCATTTTTATATACCGCGTGTGCTGTATATACTCTTGGCAGGGTACACAGACGTGAACACGTTTACATATGTATCCCGTGATACTATGCACCCAAAAAGGACAGCCTTGGCGTGTGTCTATTATTTGTGCTGTCGCAAAAAAAAATGTTCCATATTTTTCACTCTCAACGTGTCTACCTGCGTAGCCGTATAAAGGGCGCACGTATGTGGGACGGAGCGTGAGATATGATGCGCGTGGGCGAATGGAGGGGAGTGGACCCTTCGGCTGCGAGTACGATCGCCCCGCGGTTGTTAAAAATGGTCCTGGCGCGCTGTGGCCTGTATTAATGGTACTTCGGGCTGGACGTACGGGGGGAGGTTAGTGCTAGGGATGCCAAGGGTCTGGCTTGGCCTACCTGCCCTGGCCTGTGTCTCGACTCTTGCTCCGGGCCCTTGTGAATGACAAGCTCCCTTTTATATTTCTCTTCCTTTCTCTTGCACATAATCGCGCCACCCTCGTGTCTCGTCCGTTGAACAAAATTGCGAGACAGCCGACGGAGGGAGAAGCACGTATGCGGCTGTAAGGATCCATCTGACTCGAGTAGTCGGTTTTCTTTCAAGTGGGGAAAAACATTGCTTTTGAGTTCTTAAGCGTGTATACGTATATAGAATTATTTTGAAAAAATTTTAACGAGACTTCCGCGACCCTTGCGTGTTAAAATTCAGGCTTACGCCCCATCGTCGTCGTGCAGTCAAGGTATTACGCGGAGAGGCGAAGAAAGAAAAAAAATGATTTAACAGAAAATTATTTTTCACGAGCCAGCCCTACTTGGGCGCCATTTTTGTTCTTCTCGCTGTTCGCGAAAATTATGCAAAAATGATTTGAAACGTCGGAGGTAAAAATTTTTGAAATACATTACCTGGTGTAATGCGATTGGGAGTTATGCGCGCTAAGTATACCTGGAATATATATTGTCCAATGCGAAAAACCGCGAGACGCTTCTTTTGGCGAATTTTGCAGTTTTCGTTGTTCCATTGATTCGGCACTTTTCATATTCCATAGCGAATCAACGTTTGAGAGAAATATTATTTCGAATTGCGAAATCGACGATTCGAGGGTAACTCTTGTAACGCGAGATACTGCAGCATCCAGACCGAATCTCGTGTCGAGTTTCATCCGAAAGAGATGAAACGTACCGGAGAGACGTGGAATAAGCTGGAAAGCGAGAGCTAAGTAAAAGAAGGGAACAAAGAGATGAAAAAAAGCCTTGAATCTCTGACATACCTACCTTTTCCTTGCCACGGGCGGTAGAGGAACGGCGTCGAGACGCTGGTCGTCTAGACGTCGTGGAGCGCCTTGCACTATGTGCCGTAGCTATCACGTGCAAGATGCACGTGAGCCCACAGGAATAGGAGCCGTTGCTTTGCTTCATTATTTCTTATTTATATATATATATATATACACCCTCTGTCTCTCTCAGGCAATATAAGAGGACGAAAACGATTTTTGCGGATAAGAAGATAAAACAGTGGAAATCCTCGGACGCGTTATCGAAGCCGATAGATTGCAGTGGAAACTGCCTTTAAGCAAAGTCCAACAAGGGCAATATAAAAATGACTATATATATCGTTTTCGTTCCATTTCCCCTCCCTTCCGCCCTCCTTTTCCTCACTACCAATTGCATCATTCTTTTTGTTAACGTCTCGAGAATATCTCCGTGAGAAAGTTACGTCCCCGCCATAGAAACACATCGGGGTTAACGTCGACCAGGATCATTTTTCCATCTCTCGACGTCTCCGGGAAAGGAATCGCGAAAAGTCCTCAACGAATTATTCCCTCATGTATTATACATAGGATAGGATCGTGGTATTTACCTAGAGTGCAGGGGTACGTAAAGAACAGCGATCGGGGCGACACGGAAACAAGAGACGGTATGTAATGCAACTTGCGATTTTCCTGATACCGATGGCAACCTCAGCGATAAAGCTGTTTTGACACACTTCCCCGAGTGTATCAATCACTGTCAGGATCTGACCACACGGAACCATAGTCCGTTATCCTAGCGGAACACGAAAGCATGATATAGTAGAATAACGTGTCCCGGATGGTGACCAGTGGCGCCATTAGCGGTGAAAAAAGAAAAGTTTTTTTTTTCCCTTCGCAACGAGAAACATCCACGTCGAGAAGTCACATATCTGGGTTATTCCTTTGTCAGTGATGAAATATCGCGAAAAAAACGATTCGCACTTGCGAACTATCACTCTTAGTTTCCAAGAAAGACCGTCAGAGGCGACTGGTGTCGTTCGTAAAACATCGAACGAGCGATCGTGTCATTACGAGAAAAAAAAAAAAAAAAGGTCCTAATACCTACTCGTCTTCGCCCGGGCCGTTCCCTAAGCCTTGCTCGCACACGGCCATACTTCGCGTAAAAGCAACGAGACAACGACCACGGTAATACAGGGCAGCTGAAAAGACGTGAACTCGGCCTAATATAGACAGCCGTCTCTCGCAACCCTTCAAAAAGCTTAAGTGTCGTTCATAGGTCCGATAATGCCGGTAATGGTTTCCTGTATGGTTTTCAGGCACAAAAACCTAATGCCCTGGCCACACTCCCACGCCACCTCGCTCCAGCCTAAAACGCAGTTCACATTCCGGCAATACCGTTTACAGTCGTCTTGTCAAAACGCAGATGGCGCTCTCAGTGCGGGTCGACATCAGACATCAGGTAGTTCTGGAAGGCGTGGAGAATTCAAAAGAATTTTCATTGGAATGTGAAGTTGACCTAAGGCCCCCGACAGATAGTCGATTTATCAGAAACCGTTATTCATAAGAGAAAAAAAAAAGTCAAACGTGTATATACAGATGCGCCTTTATTGATACGAGCTATCTTATCACGGGCCGGCATATGGACAGGGCTTAAAGGCAAATACACAAGTATACAGCCATCCCTAAGGACCCACGCGAGACGTGACTGACGGATCTCAGCCGTGAAGTGCCGAGTCTCGTCGCAAAGGACTTGTCGAAAATCAAGCTTAACGTTCGTGTTTTACGACAGCGCGCGCGTGGCACGTGTGGGCGGATCTTGATTCCGTCAACTTTTTCACGTACCTACTCCAGTGAGCACGCGTCCTGGAAACCAGCCATAATCGACCTAAACTTAAAGAAAAATTGTGGCCCGCCAAATGAAAAGCCGATGGGCCATTTAACGACGATAACCACCTTACGTACGTAGATGATCGCGGCGTACGTCGCTCAATGGAAGTACACGCTATGCCGACGGACTAACCACTTTGATATAATCTCCTTAGAAAGTTACATCGTCGATTAGCAAACTAGTTTCGGAGGAAGTTTCGGATCTGGCAAGTACGAGCTAGGGGGCGGCAGTATCCGGTCAACTATGAAAGCATCCACTACCTACCCCCAGCCCCCTTACCACCCCCCTCCCTTCGACTAAATATTAAATATCCCCCGAGTAAATTATCATTATTTTCATCGCGCCGACCCCACGGGTCATCAAGACCCACCCCCCACGTGCATCCTGAACAATAAAGCCGCCAGGAGACAAGAGCCAAGCGAGCAGAGACGCAATGAAATAGTACATGGTGCTAACAATAAACAGCGGAAGCACCGAAAGTAGCCACCCCCGGTAGGGTGCGGCGAGTACCGGCGGGTGAATGGGGAGGGAGGAGGGGGGGGTGTTCCATAGGACAATTACATCCAGGGTAGATTAAGGCACCCCTAATTACAGTCGTAAATAATGGAGAGGGTGAGGTGGGGGTGGGGGAGGGGGAGGGATGATGCCAAGCAACTCAAGGGGGTTGAGAACGTCTTCCTCCTCCAAGTCCTTCATCCACCATGCTGCACCGACCCAGCTTTATTCCGCGTCGTTCTGCTGCTGCGCTGCAGAGACAGACCAGAGAGGATTGCTTTCAGACGACCCGAAGAAGACCACGGTGGGACGTTTACGCCTAATGACGTCTCATCGACGTCGGCGCAGACGTCGCTTTCGCATGGGTGCGTGCCAATCGTCGAAACAAAGTGCTGTGCGAGTTGGTGCTTCGAGGGTGATGCGTATATGTATGCCTACATATATGTGTATATATGGTCCAAAGCCAAAGGGGGTGGCGGGTGCGACTGCGTGGGGGTGGCGCCCACGCAACCCCTTGCGGACGCGTCCTGCCCGATGCACGCGGTCATCGATACCAATCGAATGACGCGGAATTGCCGCGATACGTCACCGCCATCCATCACCCGTCGTCGCTTTGCGGACAAGGCATGTCCTGGTTCTTTACCGATGCGCCTGCCGTTGTCAGGCGTATTTAACACAGGCGAAAATCCATGCACGGAACGAACGAGAGGTGTTGCCGTCGATGATTGGAATCCATCCGGTCGACTTGTATATATAGATATACTGGAATAGGAGAAGACAGACGCGCAGCGCCTATGACGTATAGGCAGTGGTATAATAATTCGAAAAATGGTCAAAGACGTGGTGGCCTTGAATTATATAACAGAAAGCAGGAGTAATGTCCTGGAGGTTTAAGGTGAGTGGGGGTAAGAGGGGAGGGGCCAGAAATTTCAAAATATATCTAATGTACGGATGAGAGAGCATTTTGGGTAAACACGAGTGAATTTCGTATAGCGGCTGTTCGGAGGTATCGAAAAGGTCGGTCAGGTATACCACGTGACGAGGGGTAAAGGATCTGAGGGGGGTTCAAGGGGTCACGTGTACTATCCAGGAGGGCTGACGGGTGGTGTACCTAGGTCTATAGCCCGTGAGGCATGGGACTCGTAAAAATCGCTCTCAAAAGTTTACGATCCCACGGCACCGTTTGGATAGGCTGCTTCCACTGGGTCATACTTGAGGTAAACCCCATACGTGACGTGTAGGAATGTACGGAGCTTATATATGTATATACACACGCGTGGACAAAGTATGAAGATTCCGAGATCGACTAGAAGGTCCCGGGGACGTGTAAGTGGTAGTTTCTTTTCATAGAAAGCAGGATACTTCAGGATGGAAGGAGAAACCGAAGGAAATGAAGTCCGGGGCAATGGGTGTATCCATGTGGGCGATATAGAAGGTTGCCGCTATACTGTATACCTATTATATATGAGCGAGGGTGGAAAAAGTCCAGTGAAATAGAATGACCGCGAGATTTGCGGGACAACCTTGGCGACCGAGTCCCACGTGGTCCCTCTCGTGTTTCGCGAAGCGTGAAGGCGGTGAAAAGAGACTCAGGATCGCGGAAGAGCAAACGGAGCTGGAAGAGACGAGCGGGTTGCAGTCGGCAAGGGGAAGACAGTTTCTGCCGGAGGTTTTGGTTTCGTGCGTCTTATTGTGTCCGACATGAGTTAAAAGGAGGGATCAGGTTGGGTGCAAGGATCTTCCCTGGACCAGTTGCTCAGGTTGTATACGCTATCGGTAAAAGTTAAAAATTAACCGGAAGTCGGTCCCGCGTTGATGATCCTGAAATGCTTCATTGAGGTAAAACTCGAGATGGAGACTCGGACAGCTGTTTTTGCTGAGTTGTCAGGCTGACTGGTACGGGTGGCGGATAAAAAGAGAGGGAAAGTATATCAAGAGAGAGAGAGAGAGAGAGAGAGAGAGAGAGAGAGAGGGAGAGGGGGGGTTGCGACTGAGCTAAGGGAAAGGGAGTCTTCGAGAAGGCACTGGAAGAGGCTGGATAAAGAAATGTGATAAATTGAGTAAGAGAAGTGGAAAAAAGGAAAACTTGCAAATATTATCCGAGCAAATATGTTAGAAGACAGTTTCCAAGACTTCTTTTTTTTGGATATAGGTAGTTATGATGAGAACTGGCATTTTTCAGGGTGGTCCTGGAAAAGTTCTGTATGTAACGTATACTTCAGGGGCCATTATGCGGCACTCACACCGAATTAAAAAAAAAAAAATTCATGCTGGACACTCGGCGTTGTGATGGGCTAAGAAATAGTTCGTTAGGTTAGATTAGGTTAGAATTTCAATGCCACATGTCCCCAATGTTTAAATTTTTTTTTTTTAATACATAAACTTGTCGTTGTGTGTCGCGTGTCCTCGAAACTGCCCCTTGACATATTTATATATGCAATTGATTTTCACGCATTCCAATCATCGTACAGAGTTAGGGTGTCTAACGATAAAGCGCCTATACCTACCACCAGCGCCTCCAGCGTCAAAACGATGAGTCACTTGAATTTGGTTTTACGAGTGAAACGGGGAAATCCCTGATCGTCGTTTCACTTCTTCGTGCCAAGAGACTCCGACCCGTGATTTTACTGCACCGGATCAAGCACTCGCTTTACAACGTTATGCTGCAAGTCGTTATGCATTGTAGACTAGCCACGCTCCTGCCGCGAGCCATAAAGAAGCGATGCATATGCATGAAGAGGCTGTGATATTTTTATATCTCCACTGTATAATTTCCGGCTGTGTAACTTACTTAACGCGCCCCATTGCACTGCGGAACTATCGCTGCGAGTTTTTCTCCACTTTGACTTCCGGCATAACATTTACATTATGCTTTATACGGTACTTTGGTCGGATGACCTTTCGACTCCGCTGCATCTTCCTGCAGCCCTTCCACTTAGCTTTCAGATGCCTTTCAACTGTTTACGATTTCTTTTTTATTCAACTTTCAAATTCTATATGATCGTTACGTGTCACAGTGGCTGTATGCCGGCCATGGATTGGTACGTTATGGATGTAGCTGTATATATATATATATATATATATATATATATATATATACATGGTAGTAAGGCGAAGCCACAATTTGTATAGGACGTTTCAGGGATGGCATCTTGAAACAAGAAACTATGTGGCGGGCAACCGCGAGAAACGGGGTTTCAATATGATTGCAAGAGGGACGTGGCCTCTCGAGTGCACGATGTATACGTACGTAGAAATTTGGCCATTTGTCAAGCGTCCCTTCGATTAATGGACCATTTCGCAGCAGCCCGTTAGCTGCGGTTTCGGAATGATTGCACTTGGTGAATGGGACACGAAGCGTCCGTGCGGTGTACAACAATGAAGAAAGAATAACCACTTGGAGAAATTGCTGCCGAACGATCCTTCGACTATACATATATATGTTGTATATGTATAGTGGACATAAGGATGTGCTACGTGTATAAAGTACGAAAACACTCAATATACAGATGCATTTACGACACTCTATAGAAGTTTGCCTTATCACGATGATGTCGTTAGTCAATCAATTTTATTGATCGGAAGTTATTCGGTTGATTCAATGTAATGGCGGATACACTTAATACGTCGATATACGATATAGTCATTGATCTCTTTGTCACCAGACATTTTTCTTCAATTTATCATTATTTTCCTGACCACGTGGCGGGATATGGGTTTTTGTCATTCATTTATTTACACTGTTCCACATATGAATTTACATTACTTCAGTCCACTATACCGCGCTCGAGGATGCGCCGCTCTGCTCGTTTTATCCGCTTGCCCGAGAATTCTGGGGTTTTTTGCCGTTCTAGGGGGAAAAAAAATTATGAAAATTATGCGTGACTCTCGTTGCGCTCTACTCCCAACGTCGGGACGCCTGTTCACCGCGTTCCTCGGCGTCGCTGTATATGTACATATAATACGGGTATAGACGATTTATCGTTAGAGATGACTCTGTACGATAATTGGAATACACGATGAATTTCGTATGGAAGAAAAATCGATTGCATAGGTTATCTAACGGGTGCACTTTTTATACGTATTTATTAATTCCTCTTCCAATACACAAAGTACCTGGTATAACCTTGCCACTGGCATCTGGAATGAAATATAACGATGGCCACTGGTCTCGACTCGGATCACGAAGTGACCCAAGCAAGTAAGAGCCGCAGGATACTAAGCAGTTTCCCGACCTCCTGGGAAATTCCTCGGATTGCTATTCTATAAGCAGGGTCCCCAGGTACAGGGTGGGCTAATGGGAAACGTTACCGGTTCTCTCGTTTCTTTTTAAATTGCTCAAACTTATCCAATACCCGGAGTTCGACCAGGTGAGCCAGGTATACACCCGCAAACCGGTACTCGAAGTACTGACAGTACGGTGACGTCTACCTGAAGCGGATGACCCGAAGTGGACATCGTGCACGGGGTGATGCAGAGGCAACGGAGAAAAAGAAATGTAACGTGCACCTAGGCAAATAAGGTGTGCGTGTTCCGTGGCCACTTTAGAAAAAGCCCAGAACACACCGTACTAACTTTTTCGTAAAATAAAAAAAAAAACTGATATTTTTTTCTACGTATCTTTTTACATTTTCGACCAATTTACTTGATGTCGATAACATTTTTTTTTTTCGAATCGAGCGGACACTTTTATGTAAATTTTGTTTAGAGACAAATTCGATGTATGTACCGCCGCATATGTAAATGACTCAATATACAGGTATGCCGGATTGGATTGAGATCGATTGAAGAAAAATATTAAAAATAAGAATCGAAAACAAAAAAATCAATGAAACCCTACTTCGAAAGCAAGAGAATTTTTCTTAAAATTTCCATAAAACTCGATTATTTATTGCCTCTAATTCTCACTGCTATATCTATATGCATTGACGCAATGTCAATTCGTGATGCAATCGTGACTCTTTTTTCACCTACTTCACGTTTCTTTTACCATCTAAGGAGGTCGACCTTGTCGTTATCCTCGCACCGTAGTAAACCACACAGAGCCTGCCATTGTCTGCCGCAACCGTGACTGTCGAAAGCACACGCTTATACACCCGTTATACAGCGCTGCAGAAATTACCATTCGTCAGATACCACACATCACGTAGCAAAGCGCGGGACACGCAACAAAGCAAGTTTTACGCGCAACAAAGAAAAGCCAAACAATTACAAACCACCGCGAACCAGTATAAAGCAATGGTAACGAACAAAAAAGAAATAATACAAAAAAGACCTCGGAAGATAGCAATCGAAATTAAAACCACGTGGTTTCGAGACAAGGTGGAAAAATTCAAAATATTCCATGAACGCAGACGGTACACTCGTGCCTAAAAATTGTCTGAACCTTTGGCCAAAAAAAAAAAGAAAATAAAAAATAATAAACAAGGACACCCCATATAAGTCCAATTCGCAAAGCACGCCTTACCCGACACTCAGGGAACCCAGGAGCGTACAGATTTTAGGGACCATCGTGCAATTCACACGGCAGCCCTCGCTGCAGGATCCCCCACAAGAGATGAATATTTTAGTATTTTAGACGCCGCTGCAACATCCACAAGACCATCCATTGATGTGGTCGTGTACGTATAGAGGCAGTACGAGGATAAACATCGTTAACGTGCCCCAGCGTCGACCTGACTCAGGCCAGGATGAAGGTAAGAAAATAGCGGGATAAAAAGTTAGAACAAAGGAATGGGTAAGGACAGGTAGAGGAACCCGGTCTGGGCTCAGCTTTACGGTTATTAACCTATTTTTATACCACACTCGCCGGAAGTGGCGTTATACTACAGCCATTTTCTTTTTCTTTTGCGACCATATACACCTCCAACACGTATCCCCGGTGTGCACGTGTATCCATATACAAAATAGACGTGCCATATAAAACCCATCCCCAGAGGATCCAAGACCAGTATACCTACAACAGGACTGTCTCCGTGCAAACCCACCGGAGTACGTCTATCGGCAGTCAAGAGCACGCGAAGCGCAATTTCAAAGACCTCACGCGATTGCAATAGAGAGGCGTTACGCCTCCTACGTACCTCGGGATTGCCCTATGCTGAAATAAGGGGGTATAAATTACAGGCGTTCCAGGACCCTTTACCACCGGTAGGTAAGGCGATTTTGACGACGCCGGCGGCAAAGGCTGTTCCGCCGTTAGATTCGACCCCCGGTGTGAATTCGGATAAGAGAAATCCACACACCGAGAATCCTCAGGAGAGAGACTCTCCTACGTTCTAGTTTAATTCCAGCAAGCGTCATTTTATTCACCCCTCCCGGATCACCCGTGTCCTTTCCAGGGTGCTGATTTCGGTTGCTGCGACAGCTTCGCACCAGGATCGACCCAAGTGGTGAGTCGTCAGCATCAGGTGGTGAATCGGTGGCAGTTTGTTAATGGGACGTAATCGAGGACTGCGGGCGGGGATGCTGAGCCTCCCTGACCCCCACGCTCCCCTCCCCTCCCGTCGTGCACGAATCTCAGCAATGTATATAGATATATCGAATGCCGTGTGATGGACGAGAATCGCGATCGCAAACTGCCTGAGCGAGGGAGAACGTGTCGCGCCCTTCGGCTTATGGCGCACTTTCATTATAGCGACGTATTTTTCAAATGGATCTTCGTTGCGACGAGGAGTGACATACCGGATTGCTGGTACTGCTGCACCTTCCTCTTCTTCTACGTCGGGCAAGACGTACCCGGGTCATAATAGGATGATGCACGAGAGTGCAGCATCCATGACCAGATGTCTGCGGACCGCCTTTCGTTAGAATTTTCTAATGATCTTGCACCGGCAAAGGGATCTTGTATCAAAGATTGAAAAGTCGCGCAAGCATCGTCGCGCGTACTCGAATGCACAAAACAGGTCGGCCTGGGTATTATGGGTATTATACGTAGAGCGTGACGACCTTAGAACGTAAAAAAGCGACTCGTGCTGTATCAGGTGCATGGGTTAGGTTGGCATTGGGATCGACAAGAGTCGTAGACGCGAGTTGCGTAACGCAATTAAAGCCATTCTGAATATGGAGCAGATCACAAGGGCGACTATAGTTTGTAGCTATGTGTGTATAAAAAAATCAATGACGCAGTAACTGGAAGCCAAGACGAAATTTGGACGAATTGCAGCTGCAGTGGAAACGGCGCCGAATTCAAATTCGCTGAGAAGCGTCTACCGAATCGGCCAACCAAAGTAGACTAAAAGAAGGAGAAGAAGGAGAAGGCCGACGTGCGCGAGTCTTTTGAATTTGCCGAATAGAAAATGGATAAAGACGGAAATAGAAAAAAAAAAAGAAAGAAAAAAAAAGAAAAAAACGAAAGAAAAGAGTCAAACGCGAGTGGCAAAGATGAGAGAAGGGGAAGGAAAGCGAGTAGTGAACGAAGCCAAGCGAGAAAGAAAACGTGTAAGGGGTGGAGAAAGGGGGACGGCCCTGGCGGCGCTTTCTCTTCTCTCTACCGTAAGGAATCAGTCAGCGAGAATAAATCCGTAAATAGCTGAGACGTCGCGACGCACTTCTAAATGTTTAATGCCCACTCGGCACATCGGTCGAAAGGCACAGATAAGTCGCGAAAGACGCTTCCACGGGGTGCGACGGCTCTGCTTTAATTCCGAACGAAGCAGAAAGGCAAAGCCGAGACACGTGCTGGGGCTACCGGATACTCGTATACGTGCGTACGTGGAGGAGAGGGGGGGGCCAGACAAAAAATATACAAGACGGCTCGAAGGGCCGAAAGTAAGGAATGCCCGTAGAGGGTAGAGGACCGTGTCAGGAACCAGACGTCACTATAGGGACCACGCTGAGGCACTTCCGGTTCGAAAGAAAATCACTTTCCTGTACTTTGACGGCTACTTGACTGCGGCAAAGGCTGCATTGTCGGAATTAGCAAATGTCAAAATTATTTTTAAAAAATTTTTTCATTCTGATAACATGAACTTCATTAAAGGGGCTTCGGGCGTGTGTACTAGTATAGGCTTGCTTGTTGCGTGCACAGTCAGTGAATAATAGACTTTACCGTGAGGATATTCATTAGGTGGATAATGACGCTGCACGGGTATAGGGATAGTGTCCGGGTCAGCATCTATTTTACAGTGCTATTCGCTATGCGGTCTCGGACACTTTTCTCCCATTGGTTCGTAGGCAATAATACATGTGTTTCTTGTACAAAGCTTACAGAGCCGCGAAGCGATCGATACTTTACGCCGAGTTACACAATTCCGATATCGACTCGTGCTCCGTACTGGCCAGTACGTAGGATCGCGATTTGAAAGTGAAATTGCAGAATCCGACCAGTCGGGGATTTATTAGTCGGGTCGATTATGAATTTATAAGTATTACCCGTCCCCGAATGCAAAAATAGACAATTTCAAAACATAGCAATAACACTCGCACTAATTTCTCGAAAATAGCCGTGTAAATACGAATTACTCACAGAGAAGTACGACTGCAGTAAACAAGCGAATACAGTGACTCAGATGAAATACAGTACTTTTATAAATTTCGAGTCAACATAAATTTTCTCTATTCTCTATTCGGTTATACTAGTCAAGCATAGTCGGTTCGCAATATCAATCTTTTTTTTTTTTTTGACATTTCGCAAACAATCCTTAGCAGATCGCACGTGGTATCCCATTAAATAATGTAAATATATACTAAGCTAGAAAAATAAAATATATTTCGCACAAAATACATGGACGTGCATAATTTCTAAGAAACATGATACGCAGTGACCCGTGACCTTGCAAGACCCTGGATTGTTTTCGCTCTGTCAAACAAAAAAATTCGAACACGTGGACCGACCATAGTTATCGATCGATAGGGAAACGAGTTGTATCGATTAAAAACTGCCGATTAAAATAATTCAATCAATAAGGTTCCACTTATTGAACTGTTATCCCAACGGCTTTCAGTGCCATCGATAAATACACGACGTAAGAGAAAAGTGCATCGAATAGCATGCACCTGTGCATTACGAGAGTCTGGAATTTTGAATAGAGCTCGTAATGCGTTTCGTTGGGTATTATCTCCCTTAAAAAAAAAAGAAATAGCTCGTCTATCGTTATCGCAATATCGAATTTATCGATAACGAATACCACTACAAAGTTATCATCCAAGTACAAAGAAACCGTTTCGCATAGCCAAGTCGCTTTTTCTTATGGAAATTCAAGATCAAAGAATAGAAGACGATCGGATAGATAAGACAATCCAATATTGTCGAACAATCCGCCCACCCATATTTCGCCCTCTTATTCGTACTCCATCAGACATAAAAAAAAAGCTTCCAGCCCCGTAAACAAACTAAACGTAAATTTGAAGTTCAGCACGTAAAAGACAACACGGAAAGTACACACGTAACAGTACGTACGGAGTATCCCAGTTTGCTATACCGAGTCAGCACAGTGCAGTCTCTGCTTCTCTCTGTACCTTGTACCAAGTTCTTCCTTTTCGCGTTTCCATCCTTCTTCGACGACCAGCAAGAGCAGGACGACGATACTAAAAAGTTCGAAACGCCGGAGATTCCACTTGTTAGCAAAGTGCCGAGCCTGAAGTTACAAAAATCAATTTATCCCTCGTGGCAAATCCTGTAATATATGGTTCGCGAGCAAAAAACAGGTTCCGCGTAGCACGAAAGCATATTCGACCTGTAGGTTCGCCAGAAGCATTACAAGGGTCAGCCCTTCGGGACCAACGTTGACCCCGGCAGCACCCTCGTCCTCGTAGACGTTCTCCCAGAAACATGGATAGGGAAATACAGGCGTGGATTAGCTGTGCAGGAAGAACCAAAATGAGGAAAATTGAATTATGAAGATTCCGAATGGAACCCCAGGATCCGAGTAGGAGTGAAGGGGTTTGAAAAAAAAAAGGTCGAAGATAGACGAAACGAAAATTTTCTCTGTGCTCGAGAGAGTTAGGATATTTTCAAAATCGGGCAAAAAAATGTTGCGTAATTATAAAATCGTCAGACCGCGTACAGGATGATTCACAGGAAGTTGCGTAATTGGAAGCAGCCTCGAATCGACCGATTACCAATGTCCGTCACTGACCAATGAGAATAACCGCGTACCGGTGATCATGTGAACTTAATAGCAGCTACGTATATGTATTACGTTGACGAGAGGGTAACACGAGAGCGTAGGATCAAGAGGATCTTAGGACTCAAGGATATCGGAGTACTCGATAGCAGGGCCACTCGCTGCTATCCTTGACGAGGTATCGGGTGTCCTCTCTCCAAACGGCAAATTTTCATTTTGACAGATTATAAGTTTGAAAAACAGCAACGAGGCTCGTGCGTGAAGTAAAATCGCTTCTTCGATTAAAAAAAAAAAAAAAAAAAAAAAAAATTATGAAAATTTACATTCAGTCTCGCGTGAAGAAAAAAAAAGTCAAAACGTCAATAAAGTCAAAAAAAAAAAAGAAAAACGAACAATTGCGTAAATAGTTTTCAAAAAGGAAATAGGCGAATAAAAAAAATTATCAACAAATGACTAATAAAAAAGAACTGCATCGCTAGCTATTCGAATTATACGAATGCACGTATGTAAACTAAACGGCTGTCTGCCACAGTATGTATAACGTAACGAGTGTATCAAGGATTAGATTGAGTAACGTCCGACAGCGATAAATGGGAATATAAACGCGCGAGTTTACGTGAAAACCATAAAAACCGTGGGAATGGACTTTACATAATTTTTTTTTTTTTCAATTTACTTCAAATTGAATCTAGGTCGCGACCAATCGACTTTAAGTGCAAGGGAAACGTATTAGGAGTGTTAAGGGACATAAAGCATGTATTTTATTACGTCTCCGTCTACCCCCCGCCCCCCCCCCC
>NW_014333629.1:445049-451911 GCF_000341935.2 Cephus cinctus | reverse complement strand
CCCCCTTCCAACTCACCATCATAAAAGCGAAAGTATCAGGTCGAAAAAAATGGCAATAAAACCAGACAAAATTGACAATCGTCATAAACGGGCGAACCTCCAGGAAAGAGAGAGACAGGGTGCGTCAAAACGTACCCATACTCGATCAACGCGTTTCCGAACTCTGAACGTCAAAACTTCCCCCCATACGAAATCACGTTTCCCGTATACGCGTGACCCCGTACCGACCTGCATAATAGGCAAGTAGTAGGAAAAAAAAATGAAAACCCATAAATTAGTATAGGTATTTCCAAACTAGGTAAATTTACCGGTCCCTTCACTCCCGCCATCACCCCTTCCTCAATCGCAATCGACTGCTTGAACTCCGTCGAACAAAGTTGCCCGACTCGATGATTAACCAATACGCGAATTTATCTCGAAAATCGATTATCACCGGATCGCAAAGTAATTAAGCAGCCGGTTAATTGTGTAGATCGATGAAAATTTCATTAACCCTCGACTGTCATATAAGACGGGCGATTGCCGGGGGGGGGGGGGGGGGGGGGGGGGGGGGGGGGGGGGGGGGGGGGGGGGGGGGGGGGGGGGGGGGGGGGGGGGGGGGGGGGGGGGGGGGGGGGGGGGGGGGGGGGGGGGGGGGGGGGGGGGGGGGGGGGGGGGGGGGGGGGGGGGGGGGGGGGGGGGGGGGGGGGGGGGGGGGGGGGGGGGGGGGGGGGGGGGGGGGGGGGGGGGGGGGGGGGGGGGGGGGGGGGGGGGGGGGGGGGGGGGGGGGGGGGGGGGGGGGGGGGGGGGGGGGGGGGGGGGGGGGGGGGGGGGGGGGGGGGGGGGGGGGGGGGGGGGGGGGGGGGGGGGGGGGGGGGGGGGGGGGGGGGGGGGGGGGGGGGGGGGGGGGGGGGGGGGGGGGGGGGGGGGGGGGGGGGGGGGGGGGGGGGGGGGGGGGGGGGGGGGGGGGGGGGGGGGGGGGGGGGGGGGGGGGGGGGGGGGGGGGGGGGGGGGGGGGGGGGGGGGGGGGGGGGGGGGGGGGGGGGGGGGGGGGGGGGGGGGGGGGGGGGGGGGGGGGGGGGGGGGGGGGGGGGGGGGGGGGGGGGGGGGGGGGGGGGGGGGGGGGGGGGGGGGGGGGGGGGGGGGGGGGGGGGGGGGGGGGGGGGGGGGGGGGGGGGGGGGGGGGGGGGGGGGGGGGGGGGGGGGGGGGGGGGGGGGGGGGGGGGGGGGGGGGGGGGGGGGGGGGGGGGGGGGGGGGGGGGGGGGGGGGGGGGGGGGGGGGGGGGGGGGGGGGGGGGGGGGGGGGGGGGGGGGGGGGGGGGGGGGGGGGGGGGGGGGGGGGGGGGGGGGGGGGGGGGGGGGGGGGGGGGGGGGGGGGGGGGGGGGGGGGGGGGGGGGGGGGGGGGGGGGGGGGGGGGGGGCGCATTACCGCAATCCTATGATCCTGTCTGCGATCGAATTGATCGAGAGGCCGCCGGGACTGGATCGTTCCGTATGCTAGCTCGAACCTAAGTAACTCAAAGATTAATCAAACTTTCCCATCCGGCAAAGTTCCGAGATGCTTTAATGATATCCTGGGCGAGAATGAGTGCCCCTGCACGTAAGGATGGGCGACCTGTAGGCTGTGCCTTTACCCACGTGGCTTACGTACGATCTCTGCAGATTGCGGACGAAGAGTGATCGGTAAACGGATGCCTGAAAGTGGTTAGACTTGAGGGTTGAGGAAAATGAAAATAAAGAAAATGAGGAAAAAAGGAGAAAATCGAAAAACTCGGATAAGAGCTCCACTATCGGATCCCTGGGACGACTTTACCTGCAGCGTGGCGATGAGAGGCGAAGGAAAATTAAAAGAAATCAGCTGAATCGCGAGACGAGGCTCCGGATCGTGATTCATGAAGATCGTGGTTCATGAATATTGAAGTAATTTGCGCTGAGATTATATTGGGATTATACGATTGTCAGAGAGAAGCGAGACCGCGCGAGTGGGAGGGAGACGGAGGGAGAGGGTAGATACTACAGAGAGAGCGAGACGGACGGTTCTGCCGAAGAAAAGTGAATTTAAAGTTGTATTAGAGAGACGACGGCCGACGTATACGGGAATCATAAATATGTATATGAATACGTACGTTAAGAGCGGGGAATATAATAAGGGTGTACCATAATATTTGATATCCGTTTGCGCCGAAGTTCCGACCCTGGTTAAATAAGCGGCAACAATACACAAACAGTGAAATGCATATCGATCGTGACGTCACTTACAATTGAGAGACGATGTACAGTGTTGTTCAAACATATATTGGCTCTGTGCCACGAATATTGTATTTTTCCACGTGACCATGGGAATGTGACGTAACGACGGAATGAGAGAGCGCAGGTGAAATTTGGAAATGTGAAGAAAAACTTTATTCCATGTAAATGCCCGATGTGTGTAAATGCGCGATATGCCTGACAACTGACGAGTGCAGTCGGTAAGGAAGAGTCGATCGAGACAGAGAGGAGACGATAGTGGCAGTCGTTCGGAATAAGCGAACCAAATATGGAGCAGTTAAACTTCGATAAAGGAAAATTTTGAACCAGTGTGCTTTTCCGGTGGCCTTCGTGCCTTTTTTCAAAAATCCCCACGGGATTATAACACGAGCGATATATTAATTTACAATAGCAACCTCATTCGAGCAACCTTGGTATGTCATAACTCATAAAGTCATAAGTGTATAGATATGTATACGTCACTCATAACGTACTGCTGCGCACGGTGAAATCTCGAGTTACGTGTCGAAGGAAAAAACAAAATTCCGCATGAAGTGAAAAAAACTCCGAAGAAAACGAACGACCGACAGAGTCGACTCGCAGGAATATCTCGTCATTACGTACGATCGCCGTGCAAATGATCCGTGATCCATCGAGAAGGAATGTAAATTCGGTACCCGAACCTAAACCGCTGTTTGGCTTTACCAGCAAACTGACTCTATCGCAACCGCATTCGTGACTGATACCCAACGCCTAGCAGGCATAATAATGAGCGCGAGCCACCCAGGTAGGTAGAGACGCGTGGAAAGCGAGGGAGCCACCGATCTAGAAAATCACCAATGAGCCCTAGAACGAAAGCCCAATGAGATCCTAGAACGAATAAAAAGTGTGGCATACCCGATGGCAAAGAAAAAAAAAAAAAAAAATTAATCTGAAAATCATCCGGGCGAAAGAGACAATCGGAGGTAGGTAAGGTCGAACGGGCACTAAGAACGGTAAAGGAGATCTAATAGCGCTGCAAAAGGACTTGACGAGGTCGGAAATGGCCGAGTGGTGCGGTCGTCCCCGGAGCAGGTCGATGCTTTGTTACCTCGTGTCCCGGTTGCCGGTGGTATGCAGGGGCGGGGCGGGGATGCGAAAAGGGTAGGCGGCAGATAGTAACGAGCGTGTCGGATTTATCGTGGGAGCTTTGAGCGTCAACGCGGCCATCCCGACACTCGAATATACGTAGTGGCTAAGGCCAGGAGACTTAATATTTAAGAAAATTGATAACCGTTCGATTATGGCAAATCGTAGAGTGATCGATCCCCGCGTCTTCCACCCGCTCCCTCTCGCTTCCACGGAGTCACGGGAAGAAGTATAGGGGGTACAGTAGATTCCTGCTAACCCGATCGCCCGTCCTAAATACTTGATGAGCATCGGAAACTTTACGAGTCGGCCATTCCACTTTTCAATTGACAGGAACACCCGCGCACTTCCGACTCCCTTGGACCCCGGAGAAACGGCCGAAACGAGAGTGAAATGGCAATGCGCCGCGAGAGGGTAGGAATCGAGGTGAAATAAGAGAAAAAGGGTAATAGCGGCCGTGTAGTCGGGGAATGCGTAATCGAGACTCACGAATTTTATAGAACGAAAGGATAGAGAGATTGGTCGCGTTCTAAGGGATATGACGTCACTCTGGCAGAGCATAAGGAAATACTGGACAGTGTAGCCCAAAGAGAGACCAATCCGAGGTCAGGTAGCCCATTTGATTCTTACGACAAAATCACATCCAAGTGGCGCGTTTGGGTCGAATAATAGGGTATATACGTATATCGTACGTAAAGACGTACAGGCACGTCCAGAAGTTTCTGCGGTGACTGGAGCATATTCTTTATGGCATACCTAGAACGGCTGTTTCGCTAACAAGTGGCTAGTTTGATGACCACGGTCGTTCTATGACGTAACGTAAAGCCTTTATACGTAAGAGCTAGTTCAATTACTATAAAGCGGCCTTCACACCGTATTTCACAAATATCTGTTCAATCCTGAACATCCAGGATTGCGAGTTTCAGTGTGTAACTTTGTTAAAGTTTCGTCGGAACACCAATCCCACTTACACCCCAAAGGCTGGATTTCTATTTTAAATATTAGTTCAACTTTGTGAATCGACCTTTAGGGTATCCTGCAATTAAAGCTGTCGATTCCCATATATTTTTAACGCGCATTCGCAACGCGACAGTCAACCCAAATTACATATACAAGTTTAAACTAATTATTCACCATATTCGTATGGTACAGTCTGAACAACAATAAATCTATCTAGCAGCGATACCACTGTATTTGCAACAATGTTTATCAAGAACAAACGTATCTAAACTTGAAGCGCGACAAAAGGCTCTTCGATAGAAAGAAATAACATCAAGTGTGTTGCACAGAACTTAAAAGTATCCCCTCCCTGTCTGCTGGCAGAGCAAAAAAAAGGACAAACACGGCCGTCGAATACAAATAGTAAATAACGCGAGCTACGGATTCTCGACTTCGTCATTACGCAACAAAACGCAATGCAAAATCCAGCATGCATAAATATCAATGCAACATTAAGCGCAACCGCAGAGTACGCGTGTTGCATCGGTTACACATAATAACGTGCATATATAAATGTGTGTATATATATATATGTCGTTCCCAACATATACGCTCGGTATAAAGCGGGAGAGCGTGACTTTATCGAATATTCATGATAACTTGACGGCGCCGCAAACGCGTCTCATTACCTCAGAAGGCAGAAATGTAAAGATGAAAAAGTCACGGATTCACCATTATCACAGAGGAGGCCCACCGCGTAGTTGCGGTACGTTGCATCTACATATGTATATACAGGCATCCTGTCCATATGGTGAAAGGCGAAAGAAGGTCCGAGGACGACGCCATAACAAAGAAAAACAGATAATAATCTCGAAAGCGAGAGAAAGAGAGAGAGAGAGAGAGAGAGAGAGAGAGAGAGAGAGAGAGAGAGAGAGCCAGCCTTTGAGAGATGTTCCAGCAGGTTGTGTACCGGAGGGTAGAGATCGGCGTAATACGTCCCCTGTGCCCTTCAAAGCCCCGTGTCCAAGAGATAAGGGATGCGGGAGTCCCGACCGTTAGGGCGTAATTAGAGGGTACAATAAAGATGCAGTGAAAAGAAAGAAAGAAAAAAAGGAAAAGAAAAAAAAAGATAAAGAGAGCAAGAATAAAAGAAATGCCACCGGGCAAGGTACCTTCTCCCCGCCAACTGCTCTTTGTCTTGTCGCGAGTATCGACATCAGGCGCGTTATTTTAATCCGTCGTGAGTTCGTCCGGCAAATTGCGAAGCCACGGTAAGATTTATGAATTCTTGATTGGCGGTAATATTAATATCGATCGAATAAATCAGTCTGATATGTCTGCGACGATTACGAGTACATGGTAATACACGTGTATAAGTGCTACGGCGTCGAATTAGCGTGACTCGTGGCGACGGTAACCGTAGCTGTACGAAATCGCTGCAATTAGACAAGCCAAGAGTCGGTCGACAGCGCCGCCCGGCGGTAACTCGTCGAAGCTTGTATTGGCATGGCGGAAAAAGGACGCTGAGACAAAGGCGTGTAGAGAAGTCGTGAAAAAAAAGAAGGTGCGGAACGGGAAGGAAATAAAGTCATGGACTAGAAGAAAAAGGTTCTTTCAATACGTATGTACGTACGTTTACTCGTCGAGATCGTCGAGGCGTAAATACGCGGCAGGGTCGTTGGCGTTTCGACTGAAAAGCCACGCCACCGAGCATGCGAGGAGGCGTTCGGGTGGACGAGAAAGGGAAAACTTTGACAGCTGAGAGAATTAATCGTGGAAGGTCATAACGGATATAGGAATGCATGTAAGTCGAACGCCCAAGAATAATCGTATAAAGCGGACGACGTGAATCAAAATAAAAATACCATTGAAAGGTACACAAACAATTTCTTTCGGAGCGATCGAAGCGCGCGCGTGGGCGCAGCGGTAGATCCAAACACTTTTCGTATCTTGTTTCACGCTCGAAGGTTAAAATAAAAGTCAAAGACTGAAATCCTGCGGGGATAATATTTCACATTGTGAATATGTTTAACGTTACCTCGTGTCTGACGCATCGCGAGTTAAATATTTTCAATAAATACGGCGCCGAGTCTCGGACGGTAAAGAAGGCACGCTGCTCAGAAGCTGGCGCAGTGCTTGTCGGCGATCGTACTCTTGCGTAACGCGCCGATCGCGCCTTCCATTGCGAACGAAGCTTCGACTACGTGAAAACAATTGTCCATTAAAGGAGAAAAATTAATTCTGTTCCGTTTACGATGTAAACGATTTTCTCCCATAGAGAGTCAAGCACGAATATAGCAATTATCAACGTCGCTCAATAAATTAAAGCTGAGCGGACTATCGATACGCGAGATCGATCGATCGTCGTTGCGTGCATCCCGCGCTGTCACGTAGGTGCGATTCGAATCCGTAAGGCGCGCACCTGTGCAATCTAAAAGTCCTGCTTCCGCCAGATTGTATGAAAGCTTATCAATAGGATCAATATAACCATAGCTTGAAAAGGCCACGCAAAGCAAAGCCGCTCAAAAACTTGTTCGACGTATGAAAGCGGCACGCCCCCCCCCCCCAA
>NW_014333629.1:436895-444935 GCF_000341935.2 Cephus cinctus | reverse complement strand
CCCCAATTCCCCTTCCTACTGCGTGACTTGTGAATCGATGTAAAACGATCGATTTCGTCAAACCGGAAGTCCTATGAGAGTACGAAAAGCACTCGGAGTCCCGAAAGGCCGTATGGAGCCAGTGATACGTAGACAATAAGAAGTAGAAAAAAGAAAGTAAAAGAAATCCTCAAGAACAAAGATGCCGACTCAACGAGTCGTTACGCTCGAGCACACGAATGTTTTTGACTTCCACGTGTCCCCGTGACACAAGCAAAATCACTTACAATCAGTGACAGTCGCCCGGAACAAAGAGGATTTTAGGGACTATGTCGCGTTGACAACGAGCGATCTCGCAGAAACATTGGCGCGTGAAAAAGCCATATATATATATATATATATATAAAGCGTGAAGGCAGAGAATACGAGGCGTCGCGCCCACCAAAAAACCGAACGTTCACGCCCCTCGCCCTGTGGATCTGGCATTTCTTCTTTCACTCTTAATTTTTTATCATCGCATCACATTCATCCCACTGGCGAGTAGTCGCGCGTTCACGAGTACGTAATCCAGCGAGTGACAGGGTCGTCATGAACGAGCTCTAGGTATACGTAATTCCTATTCACGTTAGTTATACATAAATACATACAGTAAGAGAAGGCGGACGGAGAGCCGATCGTCATGCCCATACATTGATAATCCACCTACGATGACGTCGACGTGGTCGCGCCGGTTCCATTGTCGTTTCGTATGAAACTTCGCGTGAAATGAGTCACCCTGACATGAGCAATTCGATATACTATTTTCGCGGTAAGATCGAGAAGGAATCTTGCTAAACGGAGAAACACCAGATGACTAATCCCATGAACGAATCGTGCGTTACATGAGTTTCTCGGGGATACTAATGCGAGGCAACGACGGCTGTGGAAGCGAGAGAGGGACGGATATGGACGATTTGCGGGAGAAAGCGAGATGGGGTGATAGAGAGAAAAAAGGCATAAAAGTGAAAGAGAAGATAGGACCCACCAAAGCGCGGTGTATTACTTGGGATTTCCTCGGGCGAATGGGGATTCGGTTGACTTGAGGCTTTTTTTGCAACGACACACCCGGCTCTCGAGAGGATCAGACAACTTTTGGAACGACCGAACGACCCGTCGCAGTTCCGGCCAGATGAAACGAATGGACGGATCAAGGATGCGCGCCGCAAGTGAGAGCGAGACAGACGCATTGAGAGATCACATGAAAACGTGGCTTCGCGATGAACCGGCGTCTACCCGGCTGTGACAGCTATGCAGACAGGACACGTAAGCGACTTGGAAACATTGTCGCGTTTCACAAGTTGCGAGTAAAGTTTGTATCGTGGTCGTACGATTTTTTTTAATATCCACTAAACTATTCAAATGGACCGTGAGAATCGCGTGGTCAGACCGTTTGTCAAATGGAGTAATTGTATTTTTTTTATTTTTATTTACAAACCACATTCTTCGTTGTGACAAAGTAATAAATGGTTTTAAATGTCGAGGTAGCGGTAATGGAAGAAAAATGGATGACCACGACCTGTCAGTGTTCGGTGAAAAAATTAAACTCATTTTCACGTTGTAATAATTGATGTAGAGTTCAAGTGCGGGACAACGGACGATATGGGTAATGATAATTAATTATTATCATTTGGAAGGAACTGTCAGCGACTGACGAGCACTCTCGATAATATCAATGAAAATCACGAAAAGTGTTCAACGATCGTCCTCGAGATTGCGGCGAGAAAAAGTTGATCGAGATTTGCCGGGTAAACTGCGCTGGCCTTGGGGAGAAAAAAATTTAAGCGAGAATTCCGATATTCGCCCGTTAAAGGAAAACGCTTTACATTCGTCAACGAGTGACGCTTGAGAAATATGTCGAATATCCGACGAGGCGTCGAAAAGGCTATTTTCTTCTGCTGCGAAATTGAATCGAGCCGAACTAATCGTGATATACAATTTTTTCGCACGGTGTGACTACGTGATAAAGAAAAAGAAACGCGAGGAAACAGAAAAGTTTCCAGTACAATTTTTACGCCTTCTTAAGTTTCTCCACGCAAATTTCATAATAAATATCACGTACCTGAAATATTCAACGGTATCGGAGAAACAAATAACTTTAAACTAATCCGGATGATATGGGATATCTTGCTTTTAAAGACAGTCAGGAAACACAGAAGCGTATAAAAAATATGTCAAAAATTAATGACGGCAAATAACCATCGAAGTCAACAAAGGTGTTCCAAACGAATTGAACGTTAAAAGAAATTCTCAAGAAGGTTATATACAACCAGTCTTCAATTATTACTGTCAAGGGAAGTAAATGCGACAGAACGTTTTCTGCAAGGTATATAAAAACCATAATGCGAAGATGGCGTTCTTGCAAAGAAACCGGTAGACAGGCCTTTTCTTTTTAAGTTCAAAACAATAAGATCTCCTGAGGAACGGCTCTCGGCCGGTTCGGAGAGCGTCCGCAGAGAGCACAGGCACCGAGACAAGATTCCATTCCAGAGGAATCCGTGCTACCAGCCGATCCAACTGACTGACTTATTCACATCGTGTAGCAAAGCCTTACTAGGTAGGCCGTAGCGTGTATGCACCGTAAACGTACGTAGAAGCAGCGTGCACCACGCCACGCTCGACATAGTAAAGAAAAAATGAAATAAAAAGAAGATCAAGAAAGACTTACGTCCATATAAGGCCTCCGTTTCCTGGTACCCGTCGTAGCTCGTCTCAGGTGCAATGGACCATTTGCAATTCGAAATCAATGAAGGCGTCACTGTACGACAAACAAAACACTATTTACCAAAACTAACGAGGAACTCGCGCGAGAAACACTAATGCTATGCACTTCAGGACGCCGATTCGTCCGTCACTGATAAAACTGACACTCATAACTCGCAACGCGATCACGTTCTTATCCTTGACGTCAAACTCCTGTGTTTAGATCCCGTGCAGATGAAGGAAATCGATGTGATATTTCATTCGAATTTCACGTGGTATTAACAGAAACACGTATTCACGATTATGAAAAAACTGAGTTAAACACTGAAAACAAGCACCTTTCTTTGCCAAGTGTTATTAAGGCAAAGTTATACCTATTCGTTGTCACATGACTCACGATAGACTTCACTATCAGATATGACTTTTAGTGACGCGCGCGCGACACTTTAAGAATGTCGACGGAATCACGGAGCGACTCGGCACAACCGTCGCGCACTGAAGACTCCGCTAGACTGAAATGCAAGGAGAACTGGAGCCTCACGCGCGCGATTGTCGCGCCACTTGCGGCCGACGCCCTCATTAGGTATCCTTATGACATGAGAGTTTGCTTCTGCATCGAAGGAAACTAATCATATTTTTTATCTTACAGCTTATTCTTCGTGGAACGAAACATCTTGCCTTTCATCCTCGTCATTCTTATCTGAAATTTTTCTTAAATAATATTCTTTCCAGTCCAAGACCTGTTTTCTTTGTCCGTTCTTTCTTCGAGGCACTCCGTGGACCTTGGATATATCCTCTAAAATGATGGCCGGTCTTCCCTCTTCATCCCTTTTCATTCCCGCGACGTACACTGATCATTTTGGACTTGAGATTTTCGCTCGGTTCTCTGTCTTTTTTACTCGCGTTGCTACAAGATAAAATTACGTCGAGAGGCCATAGATTTAACGTCAGTCAGTTACCGCGCTGCGATATTCCTTCTGTTTTTTCTGTCCTTATCTTTTCAGTCTTTCACTCGCCTCTTTCTCCACTTCTCTTGCTTTGTACCTGAAAGATATCACTGCTAACTCCGAGAAGCAGAGCATTTCTGATACCGAATATTCTTATTCCTCAATTTTTCTTTCTACCCACTTTCCTCCTTCCCACTGCGATGCACTCACTATTACTATCAACACTACCCAACAAAAGACCTATCGATTCGTAAAATCTTCTCCAATTGAACATTCTCCATGTATTATTTACATTGTCAAACCCATGTAAAATCCGTGACCTATGCATTACGTCAAACAGTTGCTCTTAAGGGACCGCGTCCCAGATCATAAATAAACCCATTCTATTCTACTTTTTTTTTTCTCACCCACTCTTCGACGTCCCCCAATCCACACAGCATCTCACGATAAAATCTCGAATCTCTTTCAGACTCAGTAAAAAGGATAACACGGTCGTTCCTCCCTAAAGAATTGCACAACCCATCCTCAATCGTCCAACAAATTATAAATAGAAACACATATATATACCCTGGGCAAACATCCCTCTAATTTACCTGGCCGTTCCTCCCAAGATTAAAAGTACAGGGTTCGGACACGGGTTCCATTAGCCATCGTCAAACGTCGATTTGAAAGCCTTAATTAATTCAATCAGCTATAGTTTAGTTCCCATCGGTGCTCTCGACTGAACTCGTATGACCCGTTGATACGAAGGGGGTGTACTGCCCCCCTGATGATGTGGCCACGGCCACAGAGTGCCGGACAATAAATTCTATTGGGCTCCGCTCCCTCCCGCGTTCCTCGGGGATCTTATATTGTTCCATAGAACTACGAGACGGATGCGTGGACGCCCAGCCGAACGTTTCGTGAGCTCGTAAATACAATGCGAATAATAAAAGGCATTCTCCCTACATAATCACAGCTCCCGACCCACGTAATCACAGATACATTTGTAGTCGACAGTTTCTTATCAACAATTTCTTAGCTGCTTTCGTTCCCCCAAACGATTTTCTGCCCTTATTATATCTCTTGTTAAAGCAACGCCAAGAGCCCAAAGAGCATTAATGCCTCTTACCTGGGTAACAGGGCTGAACGAGGGAAACAACGGAATAGGAATATTTTAAATACAAAGGAACTCGAAATGGAACATATGAGAAATCCGGAAATAACTACCAACCACAGAATGTTGTAGGTTTCGGTACATGGTTTCTGGTCGGCTTACCGACCTTCTAGGTTCGCGAGAGTAATCGTTTATGTATATCTGTACAAAATTATTCAAGAGAAACTCACATAGACCGAAGTTGGCTGTATATGCTACACACGTGTCAAACGTCTGCCAACTTCACTCGGTACTCTCGTATGGAAGCATAGCTATGGTTATCGTTTGTAAAAATTATCACACGTATATTATAAAACAGTTTTTTAAAAATGAAATAATTTTACAAGAAAACGAACAATTTTCAATTTTACACGTAATACAGGATAAAGTAAACGAATTCGATTTCTCGCGTCACCCTCGAGATTTAACGACGAACCTTGTGAAACCCGTAGCAGTGTAATAGGCTGCGGTTCATAATGGTAAAATAAGCGTCCCCCATGCAGCAAGCGTTACTAATTCGAATGAAGCAATCAATGGCAGTAGGTACGAGTCAAAATAGAGTCTCTATAGAGCTTTAACGATTCTTTCTCTCTCGCCCTCTCTCTGTCTCTCTTCGCCTCCCTGACCTTCGCAGTCGTCCCTTCCCTTACCGACACGATGCGACCCAGCTAATGCTCGCCCATGTATATTTCAACATTAGGCGGAGCAAAGGGTCCTACTGCGAAAATAAATTCCTAAATCGACATTCATCTCCCAGGATATCCCTAGGAGATAAAAAGAAAACATAAACCTGACAAGGTATCTCGTGGGAAGCATAAGGACTCCCACGAGGACGCAATATAATCGCCATCGTCGCGAATTGGCCGATTGGGCCAGGAGGGTGGCTATTGACCTAGGGGATCCTGTACTTGGGGAGTCAAATTCGTTCCGCATCCTGAAATTCCTACCGATTCTCAAAATTACTGTCGGTAACTTATCGGCACGGACTTCCGATTGCACGTAGCGCCTAACGATGGGTCTTTTATTACCGTGCGTTAAGCGACCTGACACTGCAGTTGTACAACGACCAAACGTTACCTGAGACAATGGTCAGCGTGTGTATTAATAAATGGCAAGAAGGGTCTTTTTTGACGAATGACGTATGCGAAAATAACGAATCAATGGCCTAACCACTGATCGACCTCAATGACTGTATATTTACGTTACGCGTGACTGGGATGGGAAAATTTTGGATTTTCGTCCACAGCCTACTGTCGATAAATACTATTTATTAAAATTGATTCAACGAAATTACGCTTTATTCATGTCACCCTAACCTCACTCTTGCGTGCACACTTTATTCCTATCCCCCTGTGCAGCTTCTGTATTATTGTCCAATACGGGTAGGATTCAGTACTGAAATTTTTAAAGGGTGCAATTTGTGCTCGCCAGGACACAGTGAATCAATGCACTAGGTAGTTCAGTAATGGTCACGTGTGTGTATATATATGGTACATACGTGGTCTTAATGCGGATTGTTTGTTCTTTTTCGCACAATGTGTCTCGGGCAATCGTTTCAAAGAAGTCGTGCGTGAAGCTGAGCAGAAAGAAGAGAGTAAAAGGAGCGACGAAAGAAAAGGCGAAGAGAAAAGAAGAAATATAAAAAGAAAACACTCAGAAGAGCCTTCAAAACGATGGCGATGATGTAACGAGAAACGATTCGGTATAATCGCAGAGCTGAGCCGCTTCAGAAAATCCCAGCCATTTTTTTCATCATCCACGGTCCGGTTTATTGCCAGTTATTTGAAAGATATGGCCCAGCTACGGCAGTAATAACACACGAGGTATACATTCAAAATGTTTTCACGTTTTCGCGTACGTCTATACAGATATATTGTACATACTCTCGTATGTGAAAATGAGATATGGGCTATCCAATAGGGAAATATTTCCCTTAAGGCAGCATTACCATTGTATTGATTACGTATTTATATATATACATATATATATGTATATATATATATTGGAGGATCAGATTAACAAATTATTGAGTTCGATTTGAATAAAAATAATCCAATTGATTGTGCTATATGTTATATCATATATATTATACGTTTGTGTATATCTATACTTTATACACGTACTAAAAATATTCCCGCATCTCCTCGTTCTGCAAGAGACGTTCGCTATACATGTAATTGAACCATTCCTTTAATAATACATGTACATACGCACACTTAACTAACCCTTCGATAAAAATATCATCTCCCCATGCTCGTTAGGGTGTCATTCAATTCGTGTACACCATCCAAGGCTTGATCACTCTTTTGATACTTTAAGTAAATCTGTCATTCGTATTCAACGGCCGATACCGGTTTTCATAAATAAAATTGTATTTCGTCAGCGTTCCGGGAGAGGACAAAAACGCGTTATTATCTATCGACATGTGATACTGATAACAAATCCACGAAAATTCCTAATCACTTCTAAGAACGATGTATAATGGAAATTTATCCTAGCTTCGTAATCGTAAATATACAATGTCAAATATTCTAACGCATCTGTCAATTTTTTGTTTACTTTTAAGTAAATTAGTAGAAAATTGCAAAATCTCGTCATGCACCCTTATTGGTGCACTTTTGCATCATATGTAGATGTAATACAGGCATGTACATAGATTTTCTATCCATCTATCTTGTGACGTGATTTTTCGAATCACGGTCCCAAGGCGGCTCCGGTTACCGATACAGATAACGTTCTCGATTTCTGGTTCTCTTCGGGTCGCCACCCTGCTCAGACGCTACGCTCTCGGGTTGATTCGTAAAGTTATGTCAATGCTCTCGTAAGATATCGTTATTGTTTAGTTGAGGTCGAGGTGCTCGAATCTGCCGTGGGCAGAGAGTCTCGACGTACCGAGTTGCCCGGCAGAGGAGAGTACCCGACGGAGACGTCTCCACGGACCGGCAGAAGCCCGGGTGAAACACCGGCGCCCCGCTGGAGATGGGCAAAGGGCTGTAGAGCGGGCGGAGATAAGGTTTTGCTAAGATTAAGGGCGAGGGAGGGCAAAGGGCTGTAGAGCGGGCGGAGGTAGTTTTGATACGGTTAAGGGCAGGAGAGGAACCTCCTGCCCGAGTTAAGGATGTGGTGCCCAGCTGTCGCCCGATGCCCTGGGGAAGCGGCCGTGGAGGATCTCCAGGAGATACGTACCGATTCGCTAAGGAACGCTCTCGATTTGGTTTAAAGGGACGACTCGAAAGAGAC
>NW_014333629.1:409456-436286 GCF_000341935.2 Cephus cinctus | reverse complement strand
TTCGTACAGTTCTCGCGTTGTTCTCGCGATATCCAGGCAATTCTATGAATTCCTGTGAGTGTTCCGGAGGTGTAGTGCTGTGCCTTAGTGCAGTGTCCACCAGAGTGCCCTTTGGATGCAGTTCTCGGCCTCCACGGATTAGCTGCACCAGCTCCGGTGAGTGCTCCGAATTTATTAATTGGTGAAGGGATTTCGATTTTACAGCTCCGATTCGTTCTGCTACGTTCTCGATCCGTTGCTCTTTGTCTCTCGCACTATTTGCCGGACTCTTACTCCGACCCTCTCTAGCTCAAACCTAGCAGCCTGAGCGGCCGTGCATTTCCGTAACGGTCCGCTCCCGTTCGTGCATCCAGATGCGTTTGCCGATTTTACGCGTCCCCAAAAATCGACAGGATCCGTTAACCTATTGCCTCGTCCGATAGGTTCCGTCAGAACTCTCGTCCTTGGTGGAGTTGGGCCTGTTCCATCCCAACCCACAGTTTATACCGGCTCGTCAGTTCCCGGTGAAAAAAGAATTGGCTGGCGCCCGCCTGGCTTGCGGATGCACGAACGACGGGTGGACGGCCGAAGGTAACGTAGGTTGGTTCTGGAAGATCGTTCTCGGATGTTTTGCTATCGGTGTCGAGTTAAGGAAAAGAATTACGTTACAATCTTTAACAATATACCATTTAAATTTAAAAAAATTATAGGCCTTGAATTTCTCATATTTATAATGCTGAATTACGTAAAACGGTAAAATGCCAAAAATAGTGCCATCAGGTAACCTGAGGTTTTCAGGTGACCTTTAAAGAAGTTATGTTCCGTAAATGAAGGCACACCCGGTAGATAGGCAACTATGCAGTCTAGTTGGTAATACAGAATGGACAGCAACGCGTGGTAATTAACAGTACAAATAAATATTTGGAAAATCCAAAAAATTTATACTAAAAATCACAGACTTTGTACAGACACGTCCAAAGCGTTGTACAATCTTTGGCAAAAATATATTTAAAAAAAAACAGGTTCATGTGTGTGTTACGTATGAATTTTTTCTACAGAATCTTTTTCCTCTTTACTATCAACCGGCAACCATTTTGATATTTCCAAACGTTTATTTTTCCTGTATGTTAATCGATACTCGATAGCCAACAGCGTATTACAATAATGATACCGGTTATTGGTATTCGTTGCGTAATTTTGTTGCCCTCCAATTTTAAACGTGATTACGTAATGCTAATTATTTAATTACAATAAAATGAGAAAAATTTACTTCTAAATAAAATTGCAATTAATATGTCTATGGCATAACTTTTTTCTGTTCGATTCATACAATTTTACAATTTTCATTTCAGCAATTGGTAAAACTGTTTTGCGTGTGGAAATTGCATGTGTATAGCAGGTATAAATATGCTAGTAAAAGCATTTAATCACGTATAGTATTTTTCTGCGGATTCCATGCAACCGCTTGCAAAAGTGCCAATATCGAAGCCATAGTGCAACTGCAATAAAACGTGCAACGGAAATATGCACGTTTCAATCGAACGATCATTTCGAATATTATGATCCCAATTGAATGAATAAATGCCAAATACTCCTGCCAATTTTCAAGTGTATTTAAGCACTGTGCTGTACCATGTATTTATTTAACGAAATCCAAGTACGAATTCAAATTACTCGGAGTATGCTTAATAAATCCACCAACGGTATAGAAAATATTAACGTTCGATATCACGAATGTGTAAATACAAAATATTATCCGTTGACGGGTCTTTTCTTTATTTAATTTACAGTTTCGACCCCCGAGACCTATTAACCTGCACCTTATCCATTCTAACCGATGATTTTGTAAAAAGTAACATTAAATTGAACGAACGTAAACGAAAACTCAATGAAAATCAGCATATACACGTATGTAGGGTCCAAAAGTCATAATAATAAAGTTCACCAAGTTACGTCACCCAACGTAAATACATTTCTCCGAACTTTCACTGCCACAATATTTGTATCGTTAAAAATAGTTCCGAGAAATGGAAATTCAATTATAAAGAGCCCCCTACATTATCAATAAAAACTGTCTTATCCCAACGTACGTGTAACCTAAAGTCAATGGTACCCAAAGTCTACCAAATAGCCCAAAGCAAATGCGATACCTCGTGCCTTTCGAAACTACGCGTATAGAAACTCCTTACGGATATCAGCATTCGATTTTTGTCTCAGTCCCTTTTCCGCGCTCTCAAACTTTTTACAGTCAAGCAAAACTCCGTCAAGTAAAATCGCGAAGGGTCGGCATCCCGCTGACTGCGAGCACGTGGCCTTCGGCTGTAACCTTTTCAAAATCTAATCGGTCGAAATCAGTAGGGACGAACTTCGGGCCAAGTAGATATGAGAAAGTTACATGTGTAACTACAAAAAGAAAACACGCGGACTCAATGCATTAAATTTTCCACTGTACTAAGCAATAGAAAAACATTTTTCTTCTTACATCAACAAACGTAAAAATTATTATTACAAATTTTATATCTCCAAAAAAAATATACCCGGCAGATACGCAGAGTTATGACACATAGCCATATCCAGTACAAGAGCACAAGCAGAATGGGAGCCAATTAAAATGAAAGAAAGCCTTGGCTCTGGGCAATGGGGGTTGGCGAGGGTGTAAGACGCCCTTGCGGCGACTAGGCCATTGTTCTTGTCCACTTGACGTATTTCCGTTTTTACTTGTCTCCATTAGCGCTAACTCTACGTTGGCCCAGGGAATGCAACCGAGTGACAGAGAGACAGAGACGAACAGAGTGAAACGTACGAGACGTAGAAAGAATAGGAGATTGATAACAAATATTTAAGCGAAAAGGGACGAAGACACCAACGAAGAGACCAGCAGGAAATCAGAGTAAAGCGCGAAAATGTTTAGCGCCATGAGCGAAGCGTCAGGATTTCACTCAGTCAGTCCGGACTCTGCGTCTTGCCGTGTCTTTTGCATTTGTCTCGTTAAGGGTATATCGCCTCCTCGGGATAACCTACCACGTGGTTACCTTGTCGTTGGAGTCTATTTTGAAATTTAATTCAAATGAATCATCAGCTCGACCTCATATTTGTTTTTCATCCACGTCTCCGTGTACCAGGCACGCCAAATTCATTAATAACTTTATTAATGATCCCCGCACGTCACGTTCCACGTCGCTCGCGCGTCCGCCGACATAAAGGCAAAGACCCTTTCAAACTTCGAATCTTCTTTCCTGTTCATTAATTTAACGAACATCTCTCCCCGTTAATTGACGGAATCTTTTCAGGACGGTCTTGATCGATCTTCGGAATAATTGGCAACAAAAGGTTTCTCAAGTTGTTCCATTAACCGCGAGTCCCCATTACCCATTCACAATGCTTGGTCACCCCTGTTCCCCTTCCGCCACCCATCCGTCCACCCTAAGAGATATTCCTCTCTTGATCACGCAACGCGGGTTATTCTACTGCGTGTGAGGTTTTTTATACACTTTGCTGGAATTCGCGTAACAACGGCTTTATCTTGGCACTTGTCATTGAACGTTTTACTGAATTCGCGCGTGATGCGGTTTTCATGTTTTACGGCCTATTTTTTTCTTCTCTCTACCTGCGCGTCTTTGTCGAGCTTCAACGTGCAGCCGTGAAAATTGGACCGAAAGAAATGGAGTCGAAGATTTTCCTTTTTCATTTCTTTCGGCCGAATGGCTCCTATTCTTCTGGCGCGAAGAGAGAATAATTCGAGAATCGATGCTCCTGAAAGTTCATGACCTTCTAGTTTAGTCCTGCGTAATTGGCTATGGAAGAGTTAAATGTGGATTACTTTAATCCTGGGTCTAATTAAGCCTAAAGGCGTGGTCTTGTAGGTAGGGGTACCGTTTGGTAATATATAGTATATTATATATATATATACATATATGTATAGTATGTACTACCTTGCAACACCCGGTTTTCACGCGGCTTTTTATATTGTCGCAGTTTTATAGAGTTTGAAGGAATAAACTGACGAGGTAAATTTAATTAAGCTATCTTAGGGAAAAACTTTTTTTTACCCTTAGCTGCCAACCGCTCCTACCCCGTTTACCGTGTCAGTGTCGAAAAGGGAAGTAGCCATTGACCGTAATTCAAAAGTTGCCAGAAGAAAAAAAGAATGCGACGAAGGTAAAAAAAAATGAATGCCGAGAAAAAATGTTAGAAAAATTCATTCAAAGTGACAATGAGGCTATCAAACCGTGGATGCTTAATTAAAGTTGGTATTGGCAAAGAATAAAAATAACATTTCAATTCTATTCATAATTAATCCCATTCGTTCCTCTTCGGGGATTCCAAAAATATGTCAAACTTCTCGTTCCAATAGCTTTTGGTAATTTTCGAAGTACTTTTCACGAATGTTGTCAGCTATATGCGCGGCTTGGTCCACTTACTGTATTTAACTTTGGCAAGTTAGATATTTGATATTCGCGAAATTGAAAATGGCACGTTTGAACCCAAATTCGTTGAAATAGACGGTCAGGTTAAAATAACGAAACGAGGAATCGAACTGAAGACAGGCAAAACAAATTCTGACTCGCAACTGTTGAGCAAATTGATATAAAGTAATCCAAGCTTCCTCGTGTAATAGGCACTGTACATATTTGCTATAGGAATGACAGTAATACGTACAGGTTTCTGCTTCCATTGTACAAAAGCCAACGTGCGTTTTATTATTCAATTTAATTGAATAATTGTTTAATCGAACAAACAATATTCGTTCGCTACGACTGCGCGTATTGCATGTTTTATATCTACTGTCTTTCAAAGTGAATATCCGAACAGTCTACGTGAAAAATGTGTCCACGCGACTACTTGTGAAACAGCCTTTACGATTGTCCTTGCCGTCGGAGTCTAATTGGATAGTAGTGGATATCTTTTTAAAAAAATTAAAATTACATAGAGCCAATTGAAGCGACGTGCGTTTATATTTATACAAGGAGGACCAATTGCACGAATTCTGACAAGGTCCATGAATTCGAATTAAGACGGAGTAATTTAGAATTCTTATTATCACTCGTGAATACTTTAACAAGTATTATTGAGGGACAGGGTATAAGGGCGAATTTTCATAAAATACAATGGCGAGCTTAGCGATCTTATTTTCAAATGTTCCAAATAGAAATTTGCAGTCACGTACTGTACAAAGTATCCTACGTGCTATACAGAAAGAATTTGGTACGTAAAAGTAGATCACCAAGTCAAACAAGTGGAGCATTAAAAATCGATTTGATCGATCAGTCAGTAATGATAAAGAAATCAAAGCATTTTATAATAACAATAATGGCAGTGATAAAAAGACTGTATTAACAATGTATATTAAGTAACGAAATACGACGTTCATATTTACTTAGGAAAATGAATTTACGGAATTAGTAAATATATAAAAATCTGTCCCTATCCCCCGTCCGCTCCTATACAAGAAGGTCTTCTGTCTCATGGTAAACTTAACAATGACCATGACCGATTTTGCTTTCAACAAGTGAAAAATAATTTTTCTATTTGCACGGTAGTTCAAATGTAAAATGGCGGCCTATCCTGTCCTTCCCGAATAATTAGCGATCCACCCTTCAAGGATATATAGATGTAATTCTCGCAGATGCGAGCGTTCGTTGAATGCATAAAACATGAAAGCCAAGAAAGCGTGATTAACGTAGTGGAGTATCCTGGCATTGCAGAAGGGCGTAATCGTGGCGAAGTGGCAGCACGGAGGGAACGGCGGGATGGCAAAACAGGGAGTAGCTTGGGAATCCATTTGAAAAAATGGAAATGACCTTGAAATCTTCAAAACGCCTTCGCCTAGAAAAAAACTATTACATGCATATTATGACCCCCATCGAACCATACAACTTTCATAGATACAGTTTTTCTATATCTCTAAAAATAACAGAGATATTCGGGGTGGACAAAGTTATTGGGCCACCCTGTATGTATACATATAGGTAAAATGAGATTACCCGAATGAGCGAAAAGCCCGAGAATCGAGAGAGCCGTGATTTTGAGCTTCGATTTTGGGAGAAAGCCTGAAATTGCCAACGCACCCAAAAGCTTCAACTGGCCCTGTGACGCGATCAACGCCGGAACTGATTAGTATGACAAGCCGGACTAGAATGGCTGGTAATTGGAGTTAACCAGAGATAGGTTAACGTTGCGTCATTCCTATAATCTAGAACGTATAACGCGCAACGTAAAATCGTATTTAGGTTGCGCGTCGATTTAACCTGTTTTTCTACGAAATTTAAAATTATGTATCAATCGCTAATAACTCGCGCATGAAAAGCTACACATAGATGTAAAATAGTAATCTATCGTAAAATTATCGTCTAATTACGTAAACGATGTATCGAATGCTTAAAAATGTAAAATATTCGTGATTATAGATACTGGGAATATGATTTTGAAAAATTCGAAAATTATTTTCGAAATAATAATTAAGAGATTCGTTGTTAACAATTCGATTTAAATTTCAGCGTTTTTGTATAAATAAAATATATATTTTATTTATTCCAATTGAATTAATCATTTTCAACGGAACGTCAGTTAATAATATTACTTGTATCAGTACACTCTGTATATGTATACCAGGGTAAATAGCAGTAAATAATGTATCTAATTTTAACTACGTTTTTGGATATAGAAACGTAGAAATTACTGGTGTACATTTGTCGTCAGCAGACGCCAGGCGTCCAATGTCGTCGACGCTATCGTTATTCTCGGCTGTATGGGCAGGACCGAAGGATCCTGAGGGCGAGAAAATAAATTACGAAGTGTTTCTTAATGAAACCTTTGTACCGGAAGGAGGTACGGCTATTTTTCAGGCTTGTCTCATTCTTGTCTTTCGCTGGGAGACTTGCAGACGATCCAGACCGGGCAACCTAACGGGTTGACATTCACGTGGCTGCCCGTCCATACGTCATTGCACTCTACGACACGTCTAGTCTGCTTAAATCGAATTTCGTAGCTATTGTATTCCTAACCCGCACAGAAAAAAAACACTCACGTGTCAAAAACTATACCAAGTGTTGTGAATTCGTCAAAGAAAAAGTATTGAAATCCATATTATTAATGCCAACTACATAAGTCACTGCATATCTGCTTATTACATGATTTAGCACTGATCCATCATTTTAATTGTATTTAAAAAATTTCCTATAACGTCTTCGCTACTCTTTTATCTCTTTTTTTTATATTACTACTGTTTTTCGTACCTAATTACGATTTAACGGTTACCGCTTCTCTCGTCTCTTACCTCACCGCACGGCGTCGACAAGCAGGACGCCATTAACGGCGTTCAGTTACATGACTTACCCCGTAGCCTTGGCTGTACCGCCGGTTGCCTATACTTGGCGCAATACTCTTTTTCTTTTTATCGGAAGAATAACATATACAAAAGTACGGCGCAATACTCAACCGCGCAATCTAATCAGTGCCATCTGTTAAGTAGAAAAGTAAATGGAAGTAGACGAGGACGACGGAACTAAAATAAAATCATGTTGCTCGCCATCTCAATTCCATCTCCTCCTTTGATATTCGAGGTCCGTTCGCGGGTAAAGTTGATTATTTGGCGCTACGCGTATTTTCGAATGCGGACTGGTCATTCAGTTGGTACGACTGTGGACCAACGCGTGGATTTTCGCGCGCGAGGGACAATTACTGGGATGGAGTTGTTTGAGTAGAGTCACTGCGTTACGTGATTTCGATAGCGTTGAAAAGGGGCAAAGGGTAGCGGAAGAGACGGTGCGATTGGCTGAAGGCCCGTGGCAAGAAACGTCGAGGGAAGGATGATGATGACAGAGATGGCGAATGATCGTTACAAACATGATAATTGACGGAGGGCAGGCGAAAGGACCCGATCGAGGAGTCTAGGGTGCGAAATGTACGCAGTGCAAGACCAGACCCTACGACCTGCCTGGGTCTGGCTGACAGATACCCAAGTAACCGCGGACTGCTGTGACGTAAAGACAAGAGGGTCGTGAGGGGGATTCTGACCCCTGACAGACTTCAGTGGCAGACACGGAACGTTTTAAGACGAGAGTACAGACTTTGACAGCAGGAATTGTGTGAAGAGGCCCGGACTAAGGAATTGCGCTGCTTCTGCCGCGGACTCGGAACACGGGAGGAGAAGGCAGGCTACGAAAAATCGTGATCACTGACAATTATATGAAATAATAAATGAAGCGTGTAATTTTATTTGGCCAATATAATAACAATATGTACGACGTCTTCATTGTCAAGATGTTACGGACAATTGATGAGAGTCAACTATAGCAAAGTAGCTGTTTTACATACTCGCTACCAATATCGGGAAAACATTGTTAGTTTGCATAAAGTTACGTAGGTCCAACGTTAAAAATAATATCCAATAAATAATCCTGAACGGTGCGACGGGGTGATTACGTAAAGAGTAAAATGGATGATTTATTGGAAAGTAGAGAAGCGGGGCGGTAGTGTTACCGTAACTATATGCTAAGAGGGGCAGGGGGAGATCATGTGAATTTTATTACGCGTCAGAGAATGCTTATTACGAGGAAGATATGCGGATGAAAAATCGTCGTCTTTGGTTCCCTTAAAAAAAATTGCAATTTATTCGAAATCATTATCGTAATAAAGAGAATGCAATTATAACTAGGAAATCCGTAGTTACTTAAAATACCTCAACTCACGAGTGTCTAATAATATGCATATCTCAGGTGAAAATTATTTAGTATGCAGTGGATCTGCAGTTCATCAATTTGGGGTATAGCCAATGAGATTATCCCATATTACGGATATAATTCCGAAATGCATTACGTGAATCTAGCAATTTTCCATATCGTTGAGGAATCAGAAGTTGCATAAATTATGTAAGAAATATCCGCCACTATCCCGATTTCAGTCTGTAGCTGCTGCCAAGCAATTCGTTGTGATCGACGTTAGTATATGTAACAGGGGGGGTTCTGGACACAGATTCCTGCACCGACATTTACCGACACTTCGAGAGCGTTCGAAGGTTCGCATCCATGCTAAATCGACGTCGTAGACCCTGATTTTAAGGAGTGACGTCACGGGGATTTCCGATTCCACGAATCAAAGGCTGGTTCTAGGAATTGTACGTCGTATTCCGAGAATTTTACCCAGGAATTGCACGCGATCGAGAACTCTTCTAGAACATTCTAAAAGGTTCTAGAAGCCTCTAGAACCCCTTCGACGGTTCGTGTTCGTGTTAAATCTCTCGCACCTCGCGTTTTGAGGTAGCCCCTTGCCCCTCGAACACTGTGTCATAAAAATGGTCTGCTCATCCATGCATATATGCGATCATTAAATTCCACGTGGCATTTCGCACAGTCGTGAAGCTTGCATAGATTTTAAAGTTTCCCCACACCTTGACGTCTGCGTCCCCAGTTTCTCACTTTTGACGTTTACGAGCTGATCTTAATTACGTAACGAGCAACGGTACAAGGTAGGCTAATGATAGCAATTAGCGAAACTATACCCCAGTACGAATTAAAGATGTCAGTCGGATCGTTCATGGGATTTTAACATCGCTCTTTTTTTTTTATAACGGGGAGAAACACTTGTCGCGAAGGAAAATGAGTTGGAACGAATCCAAAGTCTATAAAACAGCGAAAGGAATTCCGAGCGTGTCTGACATAGTATATTTTTGCCTTTGGTGCATCCGCAGATAAGAGTAATGGCCCCAGAGCTATATTGTACAGTCAGTGTAAAAAGGTAAAGACCACATTGTATGTATATAACAAAGTATACCGAAGGAGCCACTGATTCTCGTGAAAAGTCACAATTCATGTTTTACAAACGATATTCGTAACAATAAACAAAGTTTTTAGCGTGGGAAGACTCGCCAAATGGAAATTCCCCAGGATTGGCTTTACGAGATCATAAATCAACGCGCGATTTACCGAGCAAAGCACTTCCGGCCGCCGACCCTCCTTTAGTTCTCCTTGCGGTTTTCTCGCGCGAACCGCAAGCTTGTGAAGGATAATAATGAAAATCCTCATTCCACTGGTTCGTAAGTAGTAAGGAAAAAGGCCGCGCGCGGCGTGGCAGTCGGACGAGTAAACAAGACGAAACCTTATGGAATCGTGGGACTGATATTTTTTAAAGATTTAAATAACAGCCGCCTCTTTTATTTAGAATGTAAACAACCTATCACACACATTATGCTTGCAAGGTACGATTCGATTATTTACTTATATGTTATAAATTAAATAGTACCAAACATAAAAGATTGCATATAAGTAAGAGGTAAAAAAACTGCCCTCACACTTTTTGGTACATATTTTTAATATCCATACAAAGGATTCAACATTATCTCGAGATTAGCATGATAAAAATACTCGTGTTTGAAGATCATGGAAGAATAAAATTTTTAATTAGCACAACAACAGCGATAGCAATCACAGTCAAAGGAGCTTCCGATTCGGTTGATTAAAAAGTGCAGTTCTTGATATTTTGAGGTTATAAAGGAGAAAATAGGTGTTTCGGAAGTAGAGCAAAAAGGATAGAGGCGAAGCTTGGGCATTACGAGCACCTACGTATATTGCCCAACGAACCCAGGTACCCAAGTTATTATACGTACCTATTTCTTCTGTTTTGATATCCCCGGTAGAGTCCTCGTATTTGCAGTGCCGTTTGATTACACGCCATATTGCTGGCGGAGAGGCAGGAGGTTGGATGTTTAATTTCTTTGTACTCGCAAGCTACAGGGGGTTTGTCGCAATGAATGCCGGTATAAGAAATATTCAAGTTTTTACTTTTTTTTTCTTTCGTTCCTTCCTTGTCGCTCTCTCGATCCTATTTTTCCTCTGTATGCATGTACACGTGACTATGGGAGTGATCCACTGCGTTATACCGGCTTTGTCGAACCGTCTGTTAGTTTTCAATATTACAATGAGAGCTTCCCGTTCGTACACCAATGAAACTGTGGATTCCACGCAGGACATTGTTAAGCGAAACAACTGGTGGGATGAAAAAATTTTTTTGTTATAAATACAAACAAGCCAATTCGCTGTCATTACATGCGAATGGGACGAGGGTAATTTAATTTGGTTTCAATGGAGGTCAGTGGTGTACTTTCAATGGCAGAATATCTCATAACGCGTATACGTCGTCAATGAATTTTTATTAGGGTGGAAATAAAAAAAAAATTATTCGGAAAAGTCTGTCCCGTATTTTTACTTTAACGAAAATATTTAACGGAAAATTGCTATTGACTAATCATTATCCCTCGTTTCGATCTTGAAATACTAGACGGCTGAAAAAATGTGCTGATCCTGTTCATCTGCTCTTTTCAAAAAATCTTATTGCGGGTTATCAACAAGTTTTGAATCATCGTTATCGATTCGTGATTAATGATAATTCAACTTTTGATGTAATTAGCTCGACTTTTGAAGATATCATTATTTGAACCTACTGTTCTGAGAATTTGGTGAAAACCGAAAACAATCCCTAGTATATCTGGATCGTCGATGTGGTTAAAAATTTTCCACCTTGTCCAGGGATCCTAAGATGTACAAATGATGGAAAATGCATCCCCTGGTAGGTCAGACCAATCACCCCCTGAAAACTAGGATAAGGATTATCTAGAGCACCAGGAACTAGGGTGAGCAGCACCTAAACCTACTCTCAAGAACCCTTTTCTCAATACCACCTTCTTTTTTTCCGCCCATCACCTTCCCTTCCGGGTTTCTTCTCCAGCCACGTCTTACCTCATTCCCATTTTTTCATCATTTCCTTCATCTTCCTTAATTCTTCTCTCCCCCCCTTCGCCCCTGCGCTCTCTCTGCTTTCTTTTCAGCTTCCACGTATTATCAATTTCTTCCCCAGCTTCTCATCTGTTTTGAAACCACTACCCTCTCGCCCATCTTTCATCTCCCTTTACTTCCTCTTACTGACTTCACTAACCCCGTACTCGCCCCTCTCTCGCTGAAGAGAACGTTGATTAATTTCTGCAAAATTGTATTGCATTAAGTTAGTATGCTTAACTAAGACTGCAGCAGCCCAGCTCAGACACGCCGGTTGGTCTGGTCTTGATTAAGACTAAACGTACCATTGACCGGTCATTTGACCATTTCAAGGCCAAAAATACGTTTATAAAAAATTGCCGATATATTTAGTGTTAAGATCAAAATGTATAAGGAAATCCTAATGACCCGATGTTTCAAAGAAAGCGTCTTACAAATATTGACTCTTTTATCATCATACGTATACTCATTGATAAGTACCAAGACTGTCTTCCAAAAAAGTCTTTCCAAAGTACACGTGTAACTTTGGAAAGATACGACCTGGACAATGCACATATACTTTTGAAAAGCCTTAAAGTCTCTAATGGGAGATAAGTACTGTCTTTGACACGTGTCAAAAATGACTTTCGAAGGAATGTGTTGTATGCGAAGTTTCAAAAAAATCTTTCATACAAATATTTTCATAAATTGCATAATTTATACTGAAAAGATACGATTTAATTTTTCCTCACAGCTTGACTTGAATAACTTTGAAATTCGTCCTTCTCTTTAATCCACGTATAATCTTTTTAATTTTTTTTTTTTCGTATTCATCTGCCAACAATCTTAATTAATAAATGAAGAAAATCAGATCAAATCATACGGTCAAATGTATATAAATATGTAATTAATACGAAATTCACACCCTGTCGAACCAGCATCCGTCTGTCTTCCATTAAACGCAAACACGAACAAGTGATAAACGATAAATTCCAATGAATCGTCCAAGTGGATACCAAATCGTCCAATACGAAGGAAATGATAAATAAAGAAAATGATTTTTAAAAGCAAGAGAAAGGAAGATAAGAGTCGCGTTCAAGTGTCTATAGCCGATTGATTGCCGCTGAGGTTCGTTTAACCAAGAAAATCATATTTCATGACAAAACGATAATAATGATAAGAGATAAATGGTATATGGTCAGGGGAGGTCACCCCCTGACTCCTATAACAAAAAAAAAAAAAACAATAAAATTGTAATCCATTCAGCATGAAACATTTCAAGAGATTCACTTACCTCCCTGTATATCCTCCGCTCTTGGAGATCGACCTGCCCTCTGTGCGTGGTGGCCGGTACTTAAAATGACGTAGCAGCCTGTAGCGAAAACTTGACGGATTTTATCTGATTTTATCTTACCTCCAGGCGATGCAACGTCTGGCGAAGCTCCTTTTATTTCTTTTTTCCTTCAATTTTGCATAAAACTTTCAATAACGCAAATTCACCCGGGGTAAATGTTTTTTCATCACGCGAACTTTATTCAGCTCTTCTGAGTTTCTTGGGGGCCACCTACAAGCCTATATCCGTATACCGTATATACACGAATAGAAAACTATAAGTATCCAGTACCTACCTATCCAGTAAGTATCCTATACCTACGTCATATACCTACATATACACTCCATTTACTTAGGATTCACTCTTATCTTATTTTTATTTCTCATTCTTATCCAGTCCACTTCGCTATGGGTTTCCGCTTGATTTTTCTCAGCTCTGCATTACCTTCTAGAAAGTAGAGTAGGCGGATGAACAATCGCAGCATCCCTCCTCGTACCAACTGCTATACCTTGCTCCTTCCAGGGACGCGTTCTCATTTGGTCCAAGAACATGTGAAACGTTTGGCCACCGTACTGCCGGCTGGTTCGTTACGGCGTGAATGCTCGTGAGCACGGATACGTACCAACCATCCCAAGGTTACCCAGCCAGTCGCAGAAAAGATCAGAGTCACGGGCAGGGGTACCAACATCCTTTTTCTTAAGGCAGCGCCAAGGCAGGCGGAATAGGAAAGAAAATAGTTCAGCTGCCCCGAGGCTTAACGTGCTTACGCGTTACAGCGATAGAGGGACGATATAATGGAGTTTCAGATGCTGGGTGAAAAGGGATGAAAATCGAGAGCGAACCGAGGATGGGATTCCGTGGTATCGAGAGGTGAAAAAAAAGTAGCAGACAAAAGAGACAAAGATTGAGGGGACACGAGAGTGTCCCTTCTGTATACATATAGATATAGTTCATAAAGTCTATGCACGTGAATGGTCTCTGAGAGAGGAGCTGGCTAAGGCATATAAATGAATAGTTAATATGTAAACGAAGAAGAAAGGAACGTTTGCCAGGTGCAAGTATTTAAAACCCATGGAAGGAGCATCGATGGAGACATCGGAAAGGCATTACGCAGCTTCATGTAAACTGCGACTGCCGAAGGGATTCTTAGAGTGTTAGGAAAATACAGACTGGTCAGGGGAAGCTGTAGGCTTTTCGAATGAATTTCGTCTATTCTTCGTGGACCTGAACAAATTCTTAGTCACTCGTTCGACGGAGGCAGCAGTGATGTTTTAAATTTTTAAAAAAGTTGACAAGAGCAAATATTAGCTTGTTACGTTGGTATTTTGGCCCTTTTCAGTCCGGAATTACATTTTCAGCACGAACGAATTTCCATGCTTGCCTCGTGCTCTTGCAAGGTTTTATACCGACCGTCGGGTCGGCGTACGAGCTCTGATGGTTTTCTGATTATTTTGATAAAATGAAAATCTATTCACGCATGGGTCTGTACAAAAGATCGCAGCACAATGGGGATGTGAACGACGTAAAAATAATTTTTCGATATCTTTTATGCTCAGTGCCATTTATTTGCTTGCTCGTTATAATAATGGCTTGAACCTAATACTCATTGTTCTTGCGTACAAATTAATGCTTAGCGCAGTGTCATGCAGAGTGTCAACGTTACGAATATTTTCTATCGTTTGACATTACGTGGGTTCAGCCGCGGTGCGAGAAATTCTCTAACTTCTTTATCGACCGTCGGTAAGTGACGTCTCGTTATCGCGCGACAATATCTAACATTTGCCTTCGTACGATTCCTGCGCTCGATCGACAAATTTTCTTATTTGTATATTTTCTCTTTACTCCCTCTCATCTTGTTTTACTTAATCTATGCTTACTTCTGTTTCCTTTTCTTTTACATATTAACTCCCTCATATAAAACAAATTATCTACATGCTGCCGGTAATTCCTAATTCAGCAATGGCCGCCTGCACGTGCACGTCCAGGGGTTCGTCTCTGTCCACGTCACTGTGATGATAACCGTTCAGAAAGTAACACGTGCCCGACGCACTTGCTGGCATTTCCTTTGGAAGATTGTCCTTGGTCCGCGACTCCAATATGAATCCTGGCCTCTGAATAAGACACCTGTAACATTTCAAGGAAAATTGCCTATTCGATATCGACACAAAGCAGCTGTTTGGTTTCCTTACGAAGGTAAAAAGAAAAAGCCTACGATTCACCGTCTACTCGGACAACAAAGAAACATCAAGCTCGTACGTTTCGTACAAACGGAGTTAGATCGTTGATTGTTCGAAATCAAATGGAATTTTTTTTCTTTTTTTTTTACTATGTTTTTACTGCTTTTCAAATCGATTTCTCTGTTTTTTTTTTTTTTTTTTTTTATTACTGATAAGCAATACCTGATAGCTCTTAGCTCCTACACGTGTATGTCTATGGGAGTGATGTTTATAGTATTGCTATAAAATTCAACCAAATTTGCTATATGATCGTATGTACAACGTTAACATTTCTTGACTTACGAATACGTGGTGGGACTGACGTTGATCCGAAGTGGTTCACTGGTCGATTCAAACTTGTTCGCAAGAGTGACATTGTGTCCAAAAAGGCAATACCTTGGCATTTTTCTTCCCACTACTCCAGCAAGTACCATTCCGGTATGGATTCCAATACGCATCTAAAATAAAATAAATAATTAATAAAATGTCCATAATAATATGTTAATAATATTTAAATATATATACTTCAACAAGCCCTCACTCTATTTCTTGTATAATTTAGGGTACTTATTAAAAAGACAGTCAAGTAGGTTATCTTTATTGCTTAGTTCATTAAAAAATTAAAATTAACATCAGTACCCAGTACACTACAAATGAACGTTGACTCTCAATTCTCAAGAGTCAATATTTCGTCAAGACAAATACTGTAATTTATAGCGTTATAAATGTTCTCACGGAACACACGATAGTAGAAACGAACTTGCAAGAAGCGGCGGGATATTTGAACGCGGTCCAAGTTAAAATTTATTTGAAAGTAGATTCAATAAGATATTTGATTCGTTATTTTAATTAGCACCCAGTATAATAACGAACGAGCGCATTTCGGCTGAATACACCTGCAACCGTCTTTCCCGGTCGTGACAGGGAACATTTATTAAACGTAATTAAATGCCTCGTGAATTCAAAGAATAAACGATAAGGAAGGGAACTGCACTTTTGAACGGATGGGTAAAGTCTAGAGTGTTATTATGCTAATTGACTCTGACTGATTACTCAAAATTATTACACTGCATATCGAACCTCCTCATTTGCGATATTCAAATATTTTATAGAAAATAATAATTGCGCCTCCTTCAGCCGTCTTATGATAGGATTCATGAATTTCCAATGATATTTTTATGAAACCAAGAAAATATCATAAATGCAAATTGGAATTTATTAAAAAAAAAGGGGGGGCGTAGATTTCTTATTCTTAAATAACCAGATATCTTATTACGCGTTTTATACGTGGAATCGCATCCGACTCACTAAGAGCATCATCATTGCACCCTGATATCCGGTCTTTTATTCCCGATAGAAAAATTATTTTTAAACGAGAAAACTTTTAATAGTTTTCAACTCGCGAATAATAAACAATTGACTATCTGCCTATAGTAGACAGACGGTAATGTCGGGCGCGAGCAATTCGCAAAGTAGTTAATCTTTATTGGACCAACAAAAGAGATAACGGACATAACCTCCCTGGAGACCCTGAATTTCCTGATCGAATAAGCAAAGCAATGATTTATAACCCGTAGGGATGATTCGCGTATCCCTGGAACAAAGAAAATACCATTCGATTCTGTCCTGATACATAATTCACCTCGTGCCTCCATATTTACGAACCAATCGAAATAGTCGAGAGAAATGTATTAATTGAAAAAAGAAAGAAGTTCGACTTCACTTTTTTTGCTCATAGCAATTCTATCTTGATTTTCACTGTCTCAATATTACGCCGTGTACTCGCTTTAAGATCCTATGCAAACGTATGCCCTGTCCCAACTATCGCTTTAATTGTCTTCAGTAAGAATTATGGTAGGTCGTTTAACGTAACGAGCATGCGAATGCTTGTAATAATTAACCTCAGTCATTAGTTCTCAAGGTACTATGGTTCAGTCCCATTCGACGGTTTACCGCGCGAAGAAAACGTCAGCCGAGACTCAAACCAATGTACGTAATGAAACCTATAATTTAGTTGCTTTACTAATTTACAGTCTTGAATTTCAAAATCCCAATGGTACACCATGGAGAATTCCAGTTCGTTTAGCATAATTCGCTTACATGAGGTTTACGAGTGTTAATTGTCGTCCGGTAGCGACGCATCAGTATGCACCTCGCTAGGAATCTACTTTACCGACGGGTTAATAGCTACTGCACAATTCAACCCGAAGAAACCTTACGAGTGCACATGGTTCACTAATTCCATTCTGGTAGCACGTAGTATATCCAGACCGTACGAATAATTTCGTACCTTTATCGGTTTGCCCTCGTGTGTCAAATGTTGGGAACACGTTTGTATCATCTTGAGGGACATCCACGCGATTTGCTGTGCATGGGTCTTCGTGTTTCTGTGAAGTCCGCACGCAACGCAGTAGGCATCGCCGATGGTTTCGACCTAACGATTGGAGAAAAATCAATGTTAATTATTGGCACTGTAATCGAGAAATTCGTATTGCTTAATAATGGAGTTCAGTGATTTCCAGATGTATTCACTTGACGACAACCGTAAACGAAATTACAGTGCCGAGGTATGTGAAAATAAATTCGGAAATTAAATTGTTACGAAGACTGTCATTATAAACAATGTATCTCGGTCCATCGATCACGTTTAAATTAACCTGACCGCATTACCGGACACTGACGGAAGTACAGCAAGTAACAAAAATATATAAGAAAGCACAGTGCTCCACTTACGGGAATAGCTCCAATAACGTATTCTAGACCCGTGGAAGAAAATTACTGTGGCTGACGGTGCTTAAGAATTTTATGAGCTACAAACAATTAGTATCTCGGTTACCACCCGTCGCGTACGTACAGAGACGATGTCAAAGAAATTAATTTTTTTCAAATTGTGCGGCTATAAAATAATGTGAAAAGTTGAAAAATGTTAATTTTTATCATTTCAAAAGGAACGTTAAAATGATCATTCTCTACCAACAGAAATTGTGTACCTCGCGAGTAGAAGTAATTAACTCAATTGAATTTTTAACATTAGGTCTATATATATATATACATATACATATATATATATATACATACTTTATAGACGTCCAATTGACCGCAGAAGAGGTCAAACTGTTCATAGAGATTCTGCAGCATGTTAATGACCATCATTGGCGTCGCGGTGGAGCAGATGGCCGTGAAGCCAACAATGTCACTGAAGAGCATCGTAACGTTGGCGTAAGTCTTGGCTTCGATGGTTTCACCTAAAAGACAGAAATTGACATTGCCGGATATTGCGACTGCACGTTGGGCGGTGCCATGTTACTCTGAGCTCGTAAAACGTGAGTCAGGTGCCATTCTTGAATAAATGGAGTAAGGTACCGTTAATAAAATATTATCCAATATAGGTAAACTGACAAGAGATCATAAATGGACCTAGGTTCACCCAGTTTCCAGGCTTACGTTTAATTTCAGTCTTCCTCTATAACCTGCTATAATCCATAACACTACAGTACCGCGTTTAACGCCAAATTAATCTGCTAACAGCCATTGAGGCCAACAGTGAATCGCACTTTGCTGGTTGTCATTCCGGTATTACGTTATCAATATGGTATAACAGACGAATCAATCAACATACACTGATACGTGATCAACAATTCAGACGGATAATTAGTCCCTATTGACCCTACGATTGATAAAAAACACATCTCGCACAATATTTAATCTCATATCCAAATAGTTCATGAAAACGTTGGATTTGTAATATCAACCATATAAGATATGTCTTACGTAAATTCGATGAAAATTCCATAATTCTGGATTTGTAGGAAAATTTACTGGATACGTGTGCATATATATACAGTAACGTCCAATTGAAGTGGAAAACTTGAATTTTCGTATATTTCTGTGAATTTATAACCGATTTCGAAAAACCGAAGACATATTTTTTAGGAAATTTCCTTCCCGTTCGAATGGTTTTCATCCCGATCGGATACAAAATGGCGGGGAAGCTTCGGGTGCTAATTAAGTGTTTTCACTTGAAGGGGGTGTAGCTCCCCCTAGAGTGATGCTACAGGGGTTCAATGGTGGTGTTTTTTGACTGCCGAAGGATGCTTTTTCTCGTGCCATAATTAGAAATATGAATTTTCTTCTTGAACTACTAGTTCTTTCACTTTTCAAAAAGTCCTAAATTGCACTATTTCAACTCTAACCCCTGCTGTTCGGCCATTTTGTCTCTGATCGGGATGAAACCTATACCATTCGAACGGGAATGAAATTTCCTAAAAAATACGTCTTTGGTTTTTCGAAATCGATCATAGTCTCATAGAAATACACAAAATATCAGGTATTCCACTTCAATTGGACGTTACTGTACATGAAGCCCATACACCTGTGCACATATGTACACACAAGCCCAGAGCCAAACGCCGTAGACTCTTGGACGCGTGAAAAGCCATAGTGATAAATTCCGGGATGGGCGTCCCGACAACAGTAGACGCCGACTCACCCAGCCACAGGCGCTTCGCTATATCCGGTGGAAAGATAAGATGCAGCAGGCTGACATTCTTCGCCCTCTCGGCGTCGACAGCCCTGTTCGCCTCCTCGATGGAACTTTTCAATTTGTCCATGCGTCGCCTTAGGCCATCCTGCACGATAAGAAGGTATCTATAATATATATATATATATATATATATATACGTGGCACGCAAAAGATATTTATATTCAAAATATTGTACGCGATAAGGGGATGAATTTGGATGGTCGATTGGTTTTTTGAAATTTTATTGTGATGTATATACGTATAAGTCATGGGTTGACCCAATCTTTGAACGGTGGCGACAAGTGTAAAATATACCCATTGAAAATTTGTTAGGTTAGGTTAGAATTCATCCCTTAAAAAGTAACTACGCGGTATATAGACAAAATTCACGGTCGTAGGAAGATTTTGAATTTTTATCTTTATTCTTCAATTATCCTCGTCCCACGACCCTAATGTACCTCATACGTATAGGCAACGAATAGGCGTGGAATTCTACGTGACAAATATATACCTTGGATATGTCGAATTTACCAGGGTAGTTCTTTTATTCATTCGCCGTGCCACGCTAAGATAAATACCCATCAGCGTTTTCGGATGAAAAGCTCCTAACGACATCGGCTCCGACGGGAATCCCGAAATTGATTTCCCGTTCGAAATAAGGGGTGGCCGGGACGAGGGGAGGCGGGAAAAGTGTGACTGTATATAAATACTTATTAAATATCCACCTATGATTTATTACACGCGAAACGAACGGCACGAGTTAGGATTAATTGGGATTGGGTCGTAGCGAGGAAAGGTCGGCCATGTTTTTTTTTTTTCAAATTGCGTCATACGATCCGTGAATCTTCGTATTTCTCGTCTCCTGTAATTAATGTTGGACCAGGACCTCTTGTTTATTCAGCCCAGAGCAGCTTCTCGTAAGGGTGGATTTATAAGTTAGGTAGGACTGTGCCCATGTCGAGGTACGGGTGACGCGACGCTTTTAATATTGTCCGAAATTAATTCTTATCGCTCACCTGAGCTCTTGCTTGTTCCCCAACAAGGATTACGTCCCTGGTGGCGTCGTGAAGAGGAATGTCCGAGATAAAAAGTCCACGTCCTGTGAGTCCTTCCAAGCCATTTAGAAAAGGCGAGCTCACGAAGAGGATCGAGTCGGATTCTGGACAATGGACCATTTGACCCTTCAACTCCAGTCCCTTTAATAAAAAAATATTTTCCTCAGTTTCACCTGGCTGCTTATTAGAATAATATATAAAAATACATTGAGACACTTTGCAGTACGGAGTGACGACTGGCTTATCATTGATTACCATCCCGAATGACGATAAAATCGATACAATTTTATATAAGTTTTATCGCTCGATTAAAGCTTGGAATTTTAAAGGGTAGTTCACAATAAACCAAAGTAAACTCGCATCTACCCTTACGATTGCAAATCGATATGCTCTTATCGTGTACGAGTAACAATTCAAATTTGGCCCCTAATAATTACATATAATTTCGAGAATGCTGCAATTAATTTCGACTATCATATACAGGGTTATTCAGTAGAAAGGCACCGTCCGAAGTTAACCCGTCCATTTGATCTCTATGGTAGTAACCAATGCCATAGTATCCGTGGTGCGCTTTTAAGTGAATAACTCTGTACAGTATATTCCAGTATATTTATATCCACGCGTAACAGCCGCTGAGAAATAATACTAAGTGAGTCAAGTGACTCTTGTATTGAGAGAAATCGATATCCTATACCTATATCCTTTCATCGTCTTCCAACGCAAGATAACCACTTTATGACGTATTTCCGGTAGACAGTAACTGAAAGGCGTGCTCGTAAAATCAGTAGACCCCGAGCCGTGACCCGTCGATCTGTTTTATTCGCCTGCGATATCCCCTAGGTCGTGTCATGGGTTTGGCTGTGTTAGCTCGAGCGTACGTATACCGTGGGCATATACCTCAGCCGGAAATTTGTCGGTGCCTTGTGGTTTCCGCAGAGCCAGGACAAACGGCGTGTTGGCCCGCTTGAGAATTTCATGAAAGGTCAGCGTGACGCCACGTGGCCGCGTGAAGACGAAATACGTGGATATCTCTCGGCCGAGACAATTCAGATGGTGACCGAAGATCCGCATGAAACCCGCGCCCAGCTGGACCAGTTCGAGATCGCGGTCGACGACGAAGTGCCATGGAAACGCTTTGCAGAAGCTTGCTACGCCCATACGAAGATCCGAGGCCACGGCTGACAGTGGACGGAATTGCGTTGTTATCACGTCCAAATCGTCGTCGGGGTCAGACTCTGCTTGGTCGTAGCGTTCTGGCGTTATGCGATATCTGAAATCGTAATGAGTCATATTAACATTATTTATATGAGACGCGACTGTAGATACCATATCGCACAAAGTACATAAATTGTGATACAGAGTATTGCGTAAACTGTACGCAAAGACTATTGACCCGTTGAAATTATCACGAAGAGATTCGTAGACATTTTTTTTTATAACGCATTGTTACTTTTATCGATAAGCCGTTTACTCTCGGAATTTGGCGGCGGTTCGATCGATAGGTAAGAAAAATATTGCGCAGTACAGCGTGTAATGTTGCTTTACAAAAGATTTGTGGCTTTTACGTCGGAAATAACGTGTTCGAATATTCATTCGAAGAGTCAATATTCACGGGAAGTAGGATTTCGACATATTTTATTTGGGGTGGTGAGTGGAGTTCGGCACGGTAAAAAAAAAAGGACGAGGATCTTAAAGTAAAAGGAAAACAAGGAAACGCGTAAAACGACAAACTCCCCCATCGTCACTTTGTTTCACATTCCGACGGGAACTCGCTACAAGTCCTTTTAACTCCGTTGGTCAAGCTCACTTTTTCCCTCTGGAGTTTAAATACTTTTGATGCTTTTTATTCGTTCGCTTTGTTAATAAAATAATACTTGAACTTTTTGGCTTCTTAATTTTTACCTAAAAAACTTTGCGTTGTACGGGTCCGGTAGTATGTAGACGTCGGCTTTGTCGTTGTAAAATTGCCTCGCGATTCCTTTGAGGCTGCCGACCAATAGGTAAGCTGTGGACGGGTGATCGGTTGTGAAGTGAAGTTCGAGCGCTCCCTGGGTGGCGATGCAGACGAACTCAGCTTCCGTTTCGGAACCTGACTGATGCTGGACCACGTCGTTGACACCGTCGAGGGTCGTTAAAAAGGCCGATAGGTCATTTCCGAGACATCGAAACGCACGTTCCAGTAGACCCACGCAAGCGGTCGAGATCAGTTCTTGACCCAGGAGGTCCAGGAATCCATTGATGTCGACATCTGGGAACAGTTTGAGTCAGATCAGCATCCGGAAATGTCATTGCGATATATTATTTATACGAAGGAGTCGTTCCCTTTCGTTGACGTAACTGTAGAAGGTATAATACGCATGAATGAAAATACATAATAAATTGTAATATTAAAAATTGTCAATCTCAAGTTTTTTTCTTATTTGTAACTTCAGCTGAATCAATTGTGGACATTAATTCGTTTCAATTATTTATTTGGTATATCCCTTGACGTATTTATTATTCAGGTCAAACTTTGACATCGGGGTTTTTGGTTTTTAATTAATCTCGTTCGTGTCGTATCGTTACGTATGGATTGACATGTATGAAGGTTGGTTCATAATAAATAATTACAAAGCGTGCGAGAGGATTAGGAGGGATTATTAATATTTTGCACCCCAAGGGACGGAATTTGGCAACCCTTTTTCCGATATTCGAACGTGAGGGAAGTTCAATGAGAGTCGCTCAGTAAAATTCTTTATCGGCACTGTTCGTGTGGACGAAGCTTCAGGAAATAGGGGACGAAATGAAGCGTAAGATAGAAACGAGTAACCGCTGCTTCTACTCGACACAGCCGACGGTTCTGTGTAAACGAATTTCAAATTTACACAGTTGCCTCTCGATTAAAGCCGTTCACCGATAATGGAACAAGATTTCGATCATTGTGGATAAAGGGGGGTCCACAGACTATCCCATTATACATGGTGTTTGTGTTTGGCACTTGGATTTGGTGTGATCATCGTATAAAAAAAAAAACCGTGCCACGTTCGATCTAACGTGGCACCTACGAACAAGTATCGAGAGGAGCATTGATTGGATGTGAAAAAAATATTAAAGAAAGAAAAGTAAAAATAAAAAAAGAAGAAAAAACGAAGGAGTGAAAATATATGAAAAAAAAAGTGATAAAACTAAAAGACACTAGAAGCTGAACTCATATTTCTTGATGTGTCTGTAAAACACATGGTGCATACTTATTTATGCATTTTCGAATTTCCTTGAATTCAAGAATAAATTTCGAATATCAGAGTTTCCAAGCATTTGCATTTCCTACCTTGTTGACGCCGTCTATTATTCTACGCGATACGTCTGGAACTTACAGTGCACAGTCAGTCCGCGTTAACTTCGTTGCTCCAAATGCACACTCGGCTTTGTACTCTCGATGTATACATATACTACGTATATATAACTTTTGCAGCGTCTTGGTCGCTTGCGAGAAAAGTTACGAGTGTCACGACTGATTCCAGTTTTATCAGTACTAAAAACAAAGACGTCGTAAGCTCAGGTGGATACCGAAACGTAAAAAGTCTCCGTGAAAAATGGATTTTTCAACGAGTCACCCGACTACTCGAATCTTTTATTTTTATTTAAAAAAAAATAGGATAACGTGCAGCACGACGTAGAATGAATAAACAATAGTGGACAAGCAGGCCGTACAAAAAGAATGGACGTTATTGCTGGCAGCAGTCTTGGAAAAAAAAAGAAATCTGTACTTGTTTTGCTCCATAAAAAGTTACGTGGTTCGAGCGTTTACACGCAGATGGCGCAGGGGTCTACGTCGTACCCGTCAATCTAACACGCTCGTAAGTCAATGGAGTAAATGGAGCTGAAATCGGGAGAATCTTGTAGCCGGGAGTAAATTTCTCCTGAAAATGTATTAGCCCGAAGTCGGCGTCTTTTCCGCTTGATAAAAAGCACACGTATCGAAAGCTATATGTCAACGGCCACGTACCAAAATCCAATATCAGCTTCTACCTTATACAGGATACAAAGATTTCTGGTACGTACAGCTGTTGAATTTTTCAAGGGCAGTTATTTGTCACGCTTACGTATCATTAGACAATGCTCTACAGTCAGTTTCATTCGAAAAGCATATTCATATATCACATCGGTCTCTTAATAACGGCGTTTGAAAGTTTTTAAAAAGCTTTTCTTTTTCCCGCCACCTACTACTTTCACCCTTCCTCCCTTGGTTTTCCATTTGTTTTTCACGAGCATCATTACCAACCACTCGGCCATTTTCGTTATTTCGTGATCGTTGTAACCCGACTGGACTGTCCGACTTTGGCATGGGAAATTGGAGTTGGAATATATTACCGGGGCTATTGATTGTCTATGGTGATTGATAGAAAGTTCACGAAGCTTTCTCGGGCTTCCTGAAAGCAGCACGTAAATTGGATTATCACTTTCGAAAAGATCAAAGCTCGGATCAAACCGTTCGATAGGAATTCGATTATTCACCCGAGAGAAATTTACCTTGGGGTCCCTTTGATATTTTTATTTTTTCTTTATGTTCCTTTAAAATTGGTGTCGCCGCTTGATCGAACGAATTTTCAGTAGCGTGTACTTGTAGGGAAAGCCGAAGTTTTTCTTTCGCGAGGAAAATAATGCTCGGTCCACTCGTCAGGAGCAGCTGCAATTTCGTCATGATGTCGCTAGGTTAGTTTTATTGTTCCTTTGTTCGAACAAAGCACCGCGTGCAGAGTACCAGGTAACAAGATATAGCAAATACAGGTATACATACAGTGAAATCATTAATTTACTTGGCATCGTCGCTGCAAATTGCACCGGTACAACTTCCGTGTTTGCTTTTTTGCGAATTCGTCCTTGCCCTGTGCGTGAAATGGGGGAGGAAAAAAATGATGAGTTTTCTTTTTCCTTTTCAGCTTTTACCTGCACTAGGTTGGTAATCATGTTAGCAGATAAGTACTTTACTCGGTGAATAGGTACTTGATTTTTTGCTATCTTTTACGGCTAGAGCACACAGTTTACTTACACGTTTCAATTAGGAAGTGTAAATTGCGCGCGGGCGAGAAGAGTTTTAAAGAAATTTCTGTGAAACCAAATCGATTTGTATTCGTTTCAAAAACGAACTACGTAGTACCTGTCGCGATTTTTACCTTTTTGACACGGTTGCTATATCAATTCTAGTCAGCCACCTATATATCGACAAAGTTTAGGCTCCGCTATAAAAAGTATATTGCAGTCCCGACGTATCGATAAAATTCTGACAAATTCAATATAAAATGAATGAAGATGGACAATAACGCGTAATTTATACAATATCGAGAATCTATACGATATACAGGGCCGGAGATAAAAAAAAATTAAATATTTTTATTTTAAATTTTACAAAAATTTCAAGCAATTTCTCACGCAGCAACGCAATATATTCTAGTTTCGTTAATCCTGTTTAACCGTAAATTAATCACCCTCCCGCCAACTTGAGTGACGAATTTAAATTCCAGTATAAAAAATTTCGAATTAAAGATATTAAAGCTGCGTACCCTGCCGTAACGAGAAGCGCGTGAACCGATAACCCTACCGTAAATAATATAAAGTGACGTAAAGCAAAATTTGTTTAAATCAAAAAAATTACTACGCACAGAGTAACGAATCGTCAAGTATTTACGTTGCTCCTTTTCACAAAGAAAGACAAAACAACGTGCTGCTCGTCAATCAATCCCGTGAAACTCGACGTTCAATTAAGCAACGCGAAAAGTATCTCTTGCCAGATGAAAGAGAAGCAAGAAATGTATGTATCACAGTCAAATTCAAAATAGAATAATCTCCCGCTCCCGTGATACAATGAAATATTCAATTCTTCATGTCTTATCCCCAAGGCGACTGCCGTTGGCCTTTGAGCGATGGCGGCAGAATAATCGCGGGGGACCAAGTGGAACACGTGGAAACGCGAAGAACCGCGAAGGGGGGGGGGGGGAAAG
>NW_014333629.1:405043-409334 GCF_000341935.2 Cephus cinctus | reverse complement strand
GGGGGGGGGGGGGGTAAAGAGCGAAGAAAGGATAAGGAGCAAGAGAAAAGAAAGAAAAAAGAAAAAAGAAAAAAAGAGGCAGAACAAAAAGATGCACGACTTCGCGTTTTCATCGCGCAGCATCCCAACTGTAAACGACGTAGAATATCCGGAACGTTGGTATATCGATAAGAGGACGAACCCTGATAGCGGGTGGCAGTAGGCACGGTGAATATTTCATGAATTTAATCAAGACGCAAGAAGTGGAACGCGACGTCGAGCGTCGGCCGGTCGCGTCCTAAAGAAACGACGAGGCACAGGGGCGTAGACACTCAAGATATTGGACGGGTATATATTAAGTATGAGAAAGGTTTTCTATAAAGGGACAACTGGCGGTACAGTCGTCTTCGACGTTACCCTTCCTTGGTATCTAGATCATCTTCATCATTTATTCTCACCTACTTACACCCTTAGTTAAGGGGATGAATTTCACGCGTACACCCTTCGCAGTTACGTTAAGCAGCTGGAACGAGTCAGGCTGCTTCTGGCATTTCTAACTTCTGCCAATTAGTTGAGCGTTAGGGACACATTCATTTTCAAAATTATATATTAAAATTTGTCCTCGACTTGTATGTGGCTGACACAATTTTTTAAATTAAATAAAAAATTTCTTATCCCATATACACGTGCATACCGTTCGTGTCTCGAATAATCCACACACGTCGTTTCTCCTTCTCGACAGTAGACAAATAACTTGAGGATGCTTTTTGCCATGGCTGCTCACCGCGAGTATTAGGTCGAGTTCTTGTTGCGACAAATGCGGTTATATTTTACGCAAATACCCAGAAACCCATATCTGACAATGAATTTGAATTAGAACGACGAAGGGGTCGGTACAAAGGGCACTGTAATCCTGTATGCTGGTGGAAGATCGAAAAGCTAACCTATAAGGATCTGCATTCGTTTCACACAATGTTTCCTTCGAGTTTTTTAGCTCGAACGAATATTTGTTTTTTTTTTTTTATAATGATATATCGTATAAGAATAAATGAAATCGCGTACTAGCAAATAGTAGTATATTATTTGACATATAAGAAACAGCAAGCTACGATTTGATATCTGGTAAAAGTACTTTTGACATATCGTTCGATCCCGTGCACAATTCTCAAATGGAAACTGTCGCGTGAATGGAAACTGCCGTATTTTATTCATTGTCAGTATTGTTTTCCCCTATGTCAAAACTGACGTTTTGAATTACAGGATTCTCATAGATATAACTACCAGTATGGAACTATACAATGTTCACTGTTGAGTATCAATAAATTAATTAGTACAATAATTAACGTTGAACTGTGATAAGAAAATGATAAGAATATCGGCAGGTCAATAATTAAGAGGCCCAAGATATTTTCTTCGGGTTTTCTGTCCTGTAAGTCAGCAAGTTGAGAAAATAAGTGGCTGCCTGAGACCAAGTACGAGATACGGAAGAAAATTAATAAACAAAAACTACAATAAATGTATATTCAAGCCAAAAAGTAAATGCTCGTATAAATTCTTCGAAATTAACGAGTCGACTTTTTTTTCAATCAAGCACAAAAATGATTTTAAAATTAATGAGTTCACTTTTTTTCTTCTAACGAGTCAAGCACAAAAATTGCCAACATTCTTCAATTATTTTGCAACGCGTTCCATTCCGTCTGAATGCATCGTAATTTCGTTATTCAACTTCAAAAGGAACATCTATACCTATATTTCCCATTAACGTTCTTCCTTCCTCATTTCCACGTAAAGCAATACTGCCAAACGTCGTGAGGTCCACCAAACGCTTTATAAACTACGTTCAGCAAATTTTCGTTACATTTTTATCAGGGACCTAAGGTCTAAATCTTGCTTCGTTATATTCTGCTTCGACAAATTAACCAAGAATTACATCCTATTAGGATTTCTTTCTTTGTTCTTTCTGGGACAACCGCATACCGAATTGCTCTGGCTTCTCCATAACCTATGCCGTTATCTGCAATAGATAAGGAAGCTACATAGGATAGATAAGTAGATAGTCAGATAAACAGAGTAGCCCCTGAACATAGGCAACCGTCGCATTAGCACAGTAAGACAGATTGCTACGAAACAGGGTCAACCATAGATCCTACGTACATGGAGAATACACGTTCACAATTCGATTTCCAGCAATCCGTACAATCCTGTTTGACTTTACTATCGTGACTCTAGCCCTTTACTGACTTCCCGACGTGAGAGCTTGGATACTGGTCGAAAAGGAAAAAAAAAAAGAAAAAAAGAAGAGAATCTGTCAAGGAAGAGTAGGATAAGAGTTGCCGCGGCGAGATCGATTCGACTTCGAGACTCCCGTTTCCGTTAAAAAGGGAAATTAATCAAATGAAATTTCCTGGAGTAATTTCGTTAATACCCATCCAGATGGGTAAAGTAAAATTTCGTTTGGTTCTTATCCAGCGGATAACCCATTTGAATGTAATTTATCATTTGAAAATTCCCGCGCTCTCTTTTTCTTATTATTTATCGAGGTGCTTTTTGCATATATACATCCATATTACACCTATTGTTGCCATTTCGTTGTCCATGTTTATTGCGAAATACTACTGCGATCTCGTAACGAGATAACGATGAAAATGGAGACGATTTATTACGAGCAAGAGTAACAACGTCTTTCTACCAACAGGATCTCCGTATCTTGCACGCAGCTTTATTGCGTGATCGTATACATAGGAAAAGGTTTATGCGACGTGCCGTAGAGAGAATACAAGAAAATATATATGAAAGGGAGACAGTTGAGTTATCTTACCGCAGTCATAGTTCAGTGTCTCATAAATGTCCTCGAGTAAATTGTAATTCTCCTCGTTCTCGACATTGTACAGGAGCTTCTCTCTGTAACACGGAAATAAAAGATTGAATAAAATCAATCAAATTATCATTCAAAGTGGCAAAATCGTAACCCGCCTATATCGAACTTTTACAAATTACAGCGGTAGGCACGGACGCAGTTGGCAAGACGCGAAGATCAAAAAACGGCCATCTTGTTCCAATTCGCACAATCGGTTGGAAACAATCAAGCAGCCATTGTTCCTACCGGATTGCATCGATCCGAGAGAATTATTAATGGATCCATATAAATCAGTCGGGCCCGTGTCTGCCTCAGGAAATTGTATCCTTTGAACTGATCGAAAGATCGTATTAACTCGGGTTTCCGCAATATGGCCGGCCCATATATTTTCTTGTTTCATTGATTATGGTATACCTGGCTATATGTATACATATACAGGGTGTTCCGAAATTACCTGACCAACGGGGTATGGCGGTGTTCGGGAGGCACCTTCCGGAGCAAAAGGAAGGTCATTTTCGTGATCAGTGGTGTCTCCCGAACACCGCCATATCCCGTTGGTCAGATAATTTCGGAACACCCTGTATACACACACCGAGAATGTGTTAACGAAATAGAAAATATATTTCTCTCTTTTTTTCTCTGAAAATGTAGGCCACGTCAGCCACCTGATTTGGCGAATAACGGAGCGTCGATAATGTAGATGCCGCTTGGTTACCGACTGAGCGAGAAAGAACACGGCCAGAACAAACGATCTGTCAACAGTGCCGAAGTCTGGTCAGAAGCGTCGGTAATTCTTCGGGAAGACCCTCGGACCGAACTCGGATGTTATTTCCGAGGAAACGAAGGGATTTGTCTGCTAGCTTTCTGGATCGTATCCTTACGTCATAGGAGGGTTTGGAAAACTTATGATGGTGCCTGTCGTTCCGTGAATTCTTATCACGCTATCAAGCGTCCCCGGCGGCTTAATGGAACCTATAATTCTCTTCCGACGGTTTGACCTTATCATTCTACCGAAGAATATTATCGCGCAGCTATCATGAACAATGGTTTGATAATTTTGTCATTAGGCCGATGTAAGGGCGCAACGGCTGACTGTATAATAACATTCAATTATAAATGTTCAACCTGAGGCAATGTGGCTGTTCGATACTTACAGAGACGCCGAGGTCGATAACGGCATTTCGCTCTTGTTCAAAAGGGCTCCCAGGGCTACGGCTATTACTTCGTTCTGTAAGCATAACAATGGTTTATGGGATTATGTTTAAATATCATTTGGATTCCATTCTTATTATGATGGGACTGAAAATTTTCGTTGTATTTTCTTTGGGTTCTAACCTGTGTTTCTTAACGTTTTAACGCTAATTTAATACTGATTAGTTCACAGCGACACTACGCAACCTTCGAAGGAAAAGAATACCGTGAAAGACAATGGGGTGGGAGGGCGGGGGGGGGGGG
>NW_014333629.1:376194-404899 GCF_000341935.2 Cephus cinctus | reverse complement strand
ATAATGCCGGGTTCACAATTTCGTTGGTACGCCTGACCATTATTTAACTCCTTTGTCAAAATTTACTTCGCCGTATTACAGTGGCGATTTTCCTGAAGAGTCGCTTTCATACGTATTCCACTTTAGGGATTTTAAACCCTTTTCTTCCGCGTTGAAAATTAATTTTCACCACGAGTATCGTTATTGTGGTGCTTTGAGGATTTTTGTATTATCATATATATTTATGTATGCTGCTCGTACTAAAGGCTGTTGTATCGTAACGTGAAAATACATGAGGGGCAAGTGGGGTTGGGACATTAAGGTTGGTCTGAGGATAAAACGATGCATGAAAATAAACACCATGAATGGAGTTACCATGGAGATTAGAGTATAGGAGTCCCATCTCTAATAGGGGAATCAACGAAAAAACGACATCAGAAATGCGTCGAAATAAGAAATTCACTATTTCGCCGATGGCGTCGCTGTTGTCAATAACTAACATATATATGTATAGATATAGAAGCGATGTAGATTATATATATATATGTATATCTTTTCGCCCGGTACTCTCCCCACCATCGGCGGTTTCACTAGCGGAGTCAGCGCCGCAAGTGTCGTTTCGGGCAACCTCAATTTTAACAGCTTTTCGGTGCCATACCTTGTGTACAGAGATGGGACTCCTCTACTCTAGTCTTCATGGGAGTTACTATAGGAAAAAGGGAAAAATACCCAACTCTAACTTTACATATAATTGTTCTACATTCAGCTTGTGTTTACTTGAAAAAGATTTTTCACGTGCATAAATAATCTTGGGTATAGGACTCCGAAAAACAATATGCGTTGATTTCCTTTACCCTGAGAATGAAAAAAAAAATGTGTCGCATTTGAAAAATTCACACAACGAGCTTCGTTGATTTTGTGGATCTGCTTTGGGGGTAAACAAGATTTTTGTTTGATATGCTAATTGAGGGAGCGAATCACAGCATCCACTTTCAGAGAACCGAGATGTGTTCGCAGTAGGTGCATTCGGAAATAATTTTTATTTGGAAATCAATTGTTATTTTTTTCACTTTTTTTTTTTCAAAATACCTTTTTTCTATTTTCTTCTTTTGACAACTCAATGGATGCGTACAGGTTAGGTGTCTGGGGTCCAGATGTGATGTATATGTATGAATCGAACCGGATGTCAATCCCTTCTCAACAACTGTATATAAGGCGAGATTAATTTTTGGAAAATCAATTCTCCCGTCAGGGAAACGTTACGCACGATTTAGTTATCTGCATTCACATTCTCTGCGAATCGCTGCAGGTCCAACCGTTTCCCTGTCAATTTACATTTGACTGTGATATTTCCAGATCCTCGAACACGATATGGCGATTCCCATGCCACGTTTAATCAAATACTCTGATTGGATGCTCGATACTCGAATGAATTTAGTATCTGGATATTCGATGAAAAATTACTGTTTATTACTAGTCGAGTTCTCTCAGCCGTGATAATTCACCAAAAACCCTCGAATATCCCGCCGCAAAATTCTCCATATCGATAAAGTTACAAACAATTGCATTGATTTAAATATCGAAATCCCCAAAGTCACATACGATACTCGTTTAAACTCCCGCCGTATCTTTAGCCGTATCTCACGCGTGTAAAAACGTATACGTACGTGAGGAGAAATTTTTTTTAAAAAGTCCCTTCAAAAAACGTAAAACTCATCTTATAATTTTTTCAAAATTTCATCACTCCCAAGCATATTCCGTGACCGGGTATAAATTTTTCTTTCGCTCCAAAAAGTAGAGAAATGAAATTGGATCCAGGGCTTACGTAAAAGCTTATCAAATTTTTCGCAAAATGACATAATATTAAATTAACAATATTTTTACTGCGCTTTGAAGTCAAAAAAAAATTGTAACAGTATTTACACGTCTGATTAATCAGTCACGTCGTCTGAAATAACACCGACACTCGAACGGCACGAGTTTTGCCTTCTATAGTTCCGAAACGAGTTAAAAGTTAGGTTAATGCAATTTGCAAAAATTCAACTATGCGCTGGATGTACTTGAGACTTAGCAGTCATAACATACCATAGGAAATTGAATTTACGAGAAGCACAACAAATTCCATGGGAATACTTGAAGTATTATATTCACCATGTAAGTAAGTAGGTACCCATGACGTACTGTAAGGATCCTCAAGGAAAACCCTTGCAACTATGGATCTAATATACAACCCATATGCGAAAGCCTTGACACATATGAACCTGCACGTGAAATCATAATTCTTTTTCTTTAGTCGAGGCAATTTATATGTACAGCGTATACACTATATAGCTATAGATATAAGAATATATATATATATATATATATATATATATATATATATATATATAGAAGGGAAAGGAAGGGTGGGCAAAAGACTATCGGGAACTGTCTATAAAGGTGGCAAGTTTTTTTCGTGCCGAACAGCTGCTCTGCATTCTTTCAGGATGCCCATAAAAAGTTGGATGGTGGGACGGCTGCAGAATACAAAGAATCGCGTAAGAGTGTTCGACGATCTGTTGACGATGACAAATCGGCGCCTCGTGCCGACGACACAAGGAGCGATTATCTGAAGACCGGTAAAAAGTATCTTCGTTGTTCTTGTCCATCCTATACTATATCGTAGCCAGTCCATCCTTGTCTCTCTCACTTACTCGCACGTACTTTACAAATCGAATGTTCGGCAAGGGAATTTTTAATAAGCTTTCAAAAGGCCAGGCCTAAACGAAAGCAATTTACCTGAATAAATTATCTTATCTATTTAAATAAATAGAAATTTGGCGTTGGCCAATTTTCGAGATGATTTTACTTACGTATTGACCACTTTGAGGACAGGTGGCCGTTTTGAGGACTATACTCAAAGAATTTTCAGCGTAACGGCAGTTTTGAGGACTGTGAAGCGGCGTGTCACACCAAATTTTTTGAAACTTTTTTTAATGCTAGGCGGAGTTGTGACGGGCTTAAAAAGCATTACGTCAGGTCAGGATAGGGTAGAATTCCAATGCTGTGATGTCCCAAGGTTTAGGTTTATTTTTTTTTTTTTTAAGAACGCATCAGCTCGCTATTGCGAACGTCGCTTTATGATACACTGTCCTCAAACTACACGAACGCCATATATATTCTGCCCTGGACCAATGGCTATGTATCCATAACTTTGAATTTCTAATATTTTTTTTTTTCAATATACAGCATGATTCAGACTCTACCTACCAATTGAAATTAGTATGTCCATTTGATGTCTGTGACAGGACCAAGTGAAATTGGAGATTTATTACAATTCTCCAAAATTCTTCCTAAAATTTGTGTACGCTGACAGGCACTATAGAACATTGGATTATATAGTTACGCGATATCTAGTAAACATCTCAAAAATGTTTCCGTCCTTAATGTTCATACAGATGTAGGACAGGGTCTAGGATTCTTCAACCTGAACCACTGCCATCCATTTCCTCTTGAACTAGCGCAAAGCCATAAACGCCGAAAATACCGTAAAGGCATTTGCGATAAATTTACGAAAGTGGGTTGGAATAAAACCCCAACCGCGAGATCGTTCCACCAGTACAAGGGGCAGCATCCCCACGAGTGGTACCAGTACTGGAAGTACGAGCGATCCAAAAGTGATGAAAAATGAACCCAGGTTCTTTACGAACCATTCTGCCTTCAGTAGGAAAATAAAGCAATCCCTCTTTTAAATTCGGTCCTTGCATCGTTATGCGCGCTTCGTTGGTTACGTACGGAGGAAGCTTCAATTAGTAGATAATGATCGTTCCTGGCAATGATGCATTCTGGGAGAAGGACCGCGAGGGAAACAAGGGCAGGGAGGAAACTGTCAAGAGTAAAACAAAAATTTAAAAGAATATAGATCCATACGGTTATGGAGGAGAGAAATTGGCACGAAGATTGGCCAATATCCTGATTGCCATATTCTGATTGCAGCCAAAATCAATAGAGCAGTTCGTATGTAGATACGTGTCTAACTACTGGTGATCAGGAAGTTCAGGAGTTCTCATTTGAGCCGTTCGAAAGGCTCGTCGTGTCAAGTGAGTGATCGTCGGGGGCTCAACCGCGGATTGGATGGGTAAGTGACAACTACTTGGAATACATGGCGCATCGTCATAGCTAAATTACATGTATATATATATATATGGTGTATATATATAATACGTACTGGAGCTCAATAAGAATTCTTGTGAAATCGTTTGGCACGTAAATCGAAAATTCATTCGCCATCGGCCTCACCCTCAGGAATGGTTCAGAAAGATTCATCCCTCCGGGACGAGTGAGTGACGGCCCTGAGACGAGGACCTCGTCATCATCCCCAGTGATGGAGGTGCTGGAACGCTATCAGGGTGAGACCGAAAAGACGGCGGAAGATCGATCGTTAGGCGGCCCTGCTCCTTTATAAAATATTTTGTCGTCATTTTCGAGCGACTCCCTACCCCCATGCAATATACAGTCTACCCCAATGGCATCCTGTCCTACTTTTATCACTTTTTTAGTTTTAGTATGAATGACCTCGAATTTTCTTAGTCCAAGGAGGGACATCGGGTTCTCAGTTGGTTTTAGTTGATTTTTCTTTTCTTTTTTATCTTCCTTTTTCTCGTCGACGAAAAATTCTTCCTTTGAATATGAAATGCATTCTAGGAAAAAGTTTCTCTAACGAGGAATCTATCGTGATTCATGAAACTGCCGCTAGGAGCGCTCCCATCCATGTTTCGTTAAAAGTGTCTTATTTCCCTGGGACGAATATTCATAAGCCACTCGCTGAGCATTTTGGTAGCGAAAGCAGAAAGAAATTAATGCATTTGAAAATGAAGAGGATGCACGAGATATCACGGTATAGAACCGTTTATAGTATCGAGAAATGATACAGGCGGATGCTGCGCCTGGGCGGCTGTAATGGAGCATGAAATTTTGAGATAATGTACAAGATGCATTGAGGGATGCTGAAATGCATTAGTAATGTGAAACTAAAAGCGATATACATGATATGATAAAGATATCGATGAAATAGTTAGAAGAAAAATTAAACAGCATCCCTTAGTTATTTTCAGCAATTACGTTTCAAGGACGGATAACGAATTTCTGTAAAAATGGTCTACCCCAATTTTGAAGGGTGTCTATTGTAAAGAATCTCTGGGTACTGTTGAATCCATTTGAGTATCCTCGGCGTAATCTCCCACATTGTTCGCACCCTTCCCGGTCGCAAAGTTCAGCAAGTTTTACGGTTGGAAACCCTTCTTGGCCAACCCTTCCTGTCCCGTTATCAGGGACGAAGGCTCGTATAGCTACGCGTTACGGCAAAAGAGACTCGGTCAGATAGAACATTGAATTTTCTGCAATTCACACGCTCGTCCGAACAGAAGCTCCATTCGGGCTGCGTTGAAGCTGCATTGGAATTAGTAACAATTGCGAAATCCGAGTGTTTGGGTTCTATTGAAATTTCCCTATGGAGTCGAGAAAATAACCAGGAGGTTTGTATCCTTACATACGTGGTAAATGGGTATCTATTGTTAGACGATCTAATGGGTATGTGCAGTTTACATACGTATGTATACTGATATAGGTAAATCGGACAAGGGATCGATTAATGGAAGGGTAAGTATCCCCTGAGTTATCTCGGAACGTTCCGGTCGTATATTAACACAGGGTTGCCATTACAAAAAGACGAAAATCCCGGCCGAGGGGGTAGGAAACTTCTCTGGTAACTTTAGGCTTCGGGTTTTCCACGCCCGAGAGCGAGGGCGAGAGGGACAGGGAGGAAGTGAAACTACGTCACTTCCTTACCCGTCTCTTATGGCGGACTATAGTTGTTTGCCTTGAAAACCATCAAGTTACCAGGGTTCGTCCTAGATTGGGACAAAATACTTTTTTTCTTATCTTCTGGCCATCCTACACTCCAGCTTGGTGAAACTCTCTTGGAAGACTGACTACTGCAGGGACATTCTTTTCGAAGTGTTGCCAACATCCAGGTCTCGTCGTTAAGTTTCTTTCGTGCGGGTAGCGCCTTGAGGGAATTTAGAACATTGGTGGAAACTTGAGTAAGGTTTGAGGATAAAATCAGACAAAGTAACGTGGATCTTAGTCGATCGGAACATTTTGGAATTATATTGAGAATTCGCATTAAAGTCGAATTGGACGTAAAGATTTTGTAGCTACATGTGAACTCTCCAGTAGGAAAATTCTAAAATGAACGATGAAAGATGGTGTACTTGGGTTGTGAGATCCATTCATATTTGAGGGGCCTTCTCGTTATGCGCTTGTACGTAAGAGAGTCCTCCGAGGCTGAAGTTAATGTTAAAGCATGACTGTGGTTCGCATGAAACTGCGTCGCTCAATGAAAGCGACTTTCTGCGAACTTCTTAGTCACTCATCTTTCATAACAAGGAAATTCCGAAAGTTTGTCTTTTCTCGCAAATTTTCTATTACGGTACCAAACTTCACTGACACTTCATGAAGTCTCGAAACTTTTTCATGTTTCGTTGCGCACAAGACACGTGGCAATGCGTATTGCCTTTCGTTGAGAACTGTATGAGGGAATACTGGAACGTATTTTTCATTGTCGCATTAAGCGCATTGTGAACTAAGCCTTAGGTAGGAATTTGCCGTAAATAATCTTGTTAATGTCTGCCGGGCAAATTTACGAGACTTGGATTTCGTTTTCCCTTAGGTATCACGAGAAACGTTAAATTCGCACAGTGGAATCCCCATTAAGTATACAATGCATTATTAAACCGGAAGATCAGGATCATAGCTACTGTAGCAAATTCGAAAAACTATAGTACAATGTTTATATATATAAAAAACTATAATGCAACAGCACGATATTTTGACTACGATTGAAATCCACTAGATCCTTTCATAAGCAGCTACGCTATCTCTGATGAAACCAGCCGGAGATAGAAAGTACTCAAAGCAACCCTTAGGCCGCCCGAAACCCGAACCGCAGGCGCGGTTTTATGCTTTGAGAAATTACATTGGCCAACACAGAGAAACCGGGAATAGCGAGAGAAAAGAAATTTTTTAAGTAACAAAATACCACAAAACCACTATAGTGACAGAAATTTCGACGGTGTCGTTGAAAATATTTTTTATATCAACAAAATTTCCTTGATAAACTTTTTTTTACAAACTCCACCTAAAATCGTTACTCATGTCAGACACGCGATTCTGTTTTTTTTTTTTTTTTTTTTTTTTAATCCGCCAGATTATTCTGTATCAATTCATAGTTTAACGCGAAATCATTTTTCATGTGGACGAGTTTCCTTACTGAAGGCTTTATTTACTTATTGATTTGAAATTTGCAGTCAAATATTCCCACACAACTTTTACATTATTCATTTTTTTTTTTTTTTTTTTTTTTTTTTTTTTTAATAATCCGCCAGATTATTCTGTATCAATTCATAGTTTAACGCGAAATCATTTTTCATGTGGACGAGTTTCCTTACTGAAGGCTTTATTTACTTATTGATTTGAAATTTGCAGTCAAATATTCCCACACAACTTTTACATTATTCATTGCCTCGCCTATACTTTCATCATAGACGTAGTGCATTATGCTTTCGGAATAGTTCTCTCCTAATTTATCATTCTTACGTGATATAGAGTAACTGTTCTTTCGTCAATCAATATCGTACCGACAGGATACAGAAAACATTCGGTTTGCATTGAAATGCGTTTATACTTAATATAAGGAGGTTGAGTTTAATATCGAAGCCATTCCAATGGCAGAAGATACTATCGATTGCCCCGTCACTTTTGTCATCACGTTCCTGTCTGTGCAAGGGTGTGTATCCGTTTCTATTACAAGTATGAAAGAATCGGGAACAATCGGGTCGAGGGTTGGAAGTTTCAATGTGAATAGTAAACACATAAATAACGAGGTCTGCCTCGGTCGAATGGCTGCGAATAGTTTGGGAGTGGAGAAAAAAAATTCACAGATGAATTTCAAATTTCATTCTAGGCGAATGACGTGCTCGCATTCTCTTTCTGTATTGGTCGTGTCTGCGAAAGGACTGGTAGGGACCGCGAGAGAGAATTTTAAATAAGCAAAGAAAGGACAGGAAGAAAACTCGTGGCCTGAAGTTTTCTTTGTTAAATTTCGTATCCGCCCTGAGGCTGCTCCCTGCATATTGAGTTACGTATCAAGAATGTTATATTGTTATGTTTCAATTTCGCCTTATGTTATTAATTACTGTATACTGCCCCACATTGACCCTATGGTAATTTTGGAAATTGAAAACCGATCCTTCGTTACAAACTTTTTTTCCAATTGCAAATTCCTTTCCACGACCGGGCCTTACAGAAACTAAAAGTTGAGAACGGCGCGAACATTTGAATTACACCGTATACGAGTATGAAAAAAAAATATATAAAATCGAAAATAATTTGTGTTTAGGTCAATAAAAGATAATTGACAGTAATAAAAAAAAATTTGAGATACATGTGATTGATTCAAAAACTGTTACTGTAACAAAGAAAAATTGTTGCAAGGGATTGCGTAATAATTGATTATCCTAAATTGAATTTCAACTACAGCAGAGCCCCTATTGACTATCAGTTACCATAACGAGCCCTAAATTCACCTTCCAATGAATACATCAGCAAGTCCAATATCGCTTGAACTTTTGAGCGGTAAATACGTTTTAGACTAACCCTATCATTGACGAAATTTACACAGAAATTCCCGTCGTCCTCCCCTTCCTTGTCGACTCGTAATCGTGCTTTCGATTCAACAGGTAATACCGGTTACGAATTAATTCAAGCTATTGAAAATGGCCTTGAACACCAGCCAGTACCCTTAAAACTCTCTTACTCTATTACTCCCTTACTTCGTTATACACCCTCTGTAATTTGCTCCTGTCCGACGTAAAGTAGCATCTATACAAAGTAGAAAACAATAATACTACAGAAAGGATATCTCAAAGAGGCAAATAATAAATACATAAACAAATAAACATGTATTTTTACACAATAGCAAATGAAGATTAAATCGAGCAATAGTATATTCTCTGTGTACCGAGGGGTTGGTAAGTACAAGTACGGCTGCCCTTAGGTGCTTCAGATTGAGGGTTTGCGTATCTTCCTGTTCCTCATTGTCGTCGCCTGTTAATGACGTCATTATATGCATGGACGACTGTCGCGTCGTCTTCATCCTCCCGCCGATAGTCCTGCTGCCGATTTTACTACCGGCAAGATTCCCAACGTCCTCCTTGCCATCATCTTCGCAGCTGGTCGCCACGTAACCCCGCGAGAAAGGACATGCCATTTTGCCGCTCGTTGTAAACACAACCCAGCAGCGTCGCTCGAGTAGTTGTTTGTGCGGGACAGCCCTAATTAGCCGGACATGCCACGCTTGTTTATCTACGATCAGCTGTAGCGACAGCGAAGCAACTTTCGCTCTCTCTCTCTCTCTCTCTCTCTCTCTCTCTCTCTCTCTCTCTCTCTCTCTTTCTCACCTACTCCCACTCTTTCTTCTCTTTCCTGAGTTCACCCTCCTCCACTGCTGTTCAACCCCCTTACTTTCCCTCTTTTATCCTTTAATCAACTTGGACGATTCACATCGCCATTTCCATGCAAAACTTCGTACGATCAGCTGATCGTGTTCTTAGATTGGTATCGATCGTCATGTTTGTTTGTTTATCTTTCACTCAAATCCCACTACACGGGTACTTTATACAATAAAGATCCAGTGTCTTCCTTTGTTCTACAATTCTCTCGATTTATCAGTCTCTCTTCGATCGATTTCTTACAACGATCTTGGCAGATAGAGTATCACGAAGAAAAATCAGGATCCGGGCGTGCACGGCAGTTCATCACGGGATTGATGACATAAAAAGCACCAGGAAAGAAGGATCGTGACAGTCGATTAAAAAGCACCGCGTAATCGCGTCAGTAACTGCTTCTGATTAGTAGGTGCGCGCGTATCATCACACTGATACATTTACGAGCGTGGATCATCGAAATCATCATGCAACGGATGCCGTGTCTGAGCGCGTAGCGCCATACTGGTTGAGAATTGACCGAGCAACCAGCAGCGCCAAGTCGTATGCCTCGGGTGGGGAGCCGAGCGCAAACGGAAACGCACGAAGAGGTTAAACGAGAATTCCGAGCGGAGCATTCGAAGCGTAGCTCGTACCAACGCGCATGCGCGACTACGCTTTAACAATCCTGGGTACTACGGTCACCTACGGCTTTACTCTCCTGCTGTCCCACGTACAACCCCTCTGCTACACACCACCGCGCCCGACACAAGCGTGCTTTTCACCCCCTTACGTTAGTCAAGATGCCTGATGCCTACGAGAGTTTTAGCCTCCCAGCCTTTCGTCTGCCCCAATTTCTCGCCATGCTTATACCTACATTTATAATAGTACCACTTAGTGTGTGCACTTGACACTAGGTCTCGCTACCTACCTCTCTTATACACGTCTCTATACGGTTTGCATTCATCCTTTTCTTTCTCCTTTTCTTAATATTTCTATCTCCTAAACTTAATATATTTCTTCCTTGTTCTACTTTTGCTTCTGTCTCCGAGAGTTTTCAATACGTGTCACCACGATATGTACGACCCACCCTGGTTCTCCTGGTCCTCAAACCTATACCTTCTCATTGGTTCAACCCACTCACCATTAGACACCCTCATCCCTTACCTTCAGCTTCATCCCTTACCTTCAACTGTATGTATATATATATACACGTAACTTGGTGTAAAGCGATTGATCGGTCTCATTAGCTCTGCTGAGATTTTCGTTAGTCTCCAACTGAGGTTAGAAATGTATATGTCATATAGGTATACCGTAACATAATAAGTATACCTATTTTTGATACCGACGTACCATTAGAATATTTTTATACGAAAAAATTGTCGATTTCGCATTTCCTTGTTCGTTTTACAGTCTTTGTCCGACGATAAATTACGTCATGGTGATTGCTAGGTAGTTTTGGAATCCTCGTACGTGGTACGTAATTTTTATGTATTTCTTTTTGCAATTTGAACTCTTGCAATTTCAATTCACGTATGCGTACAAGGGTTGCGTATGGCTGATGTACGTAAATTGAAAATATGATATTAAGAAGCTACTTGAATAACATAAACTGAGTTTGAGATGGAATTAAACGTATTCTCTGTTTACATATAGATATAGAAAACTCTCTCGTATCGATATTTGTTCACGAGGCACTTGATCACACAGAGGGTCGTTAGAAGGAAACTTAAGCCCCTGAGGCCAGGGATACCAATATTCTACATTGACAAGCCATTCCGTCGGGTATTGGCAGCGTCTAAATCCTGATACTTTGATAAACTCTATTATATATAAGCTGCCATCAGTTTCGCTTTGATATACTTCCTTATTTCTTCTTCTGACTAATTATTGACACTAGAAGATCAACGAAGAACAATATATGTATACATATGTGTGTATATATATAGATCATATCGATCTTCGATAGACACAAGTAGCATTATATAAAAATCATAAATAATAACAACGTAAATCTGTAACAAGGCTCACTAAATCAATCAACGGATCTGTCAATAATTTAAAATGTAACAAAAGAGATTATTTTGTAATAAAAATTCTCTAGCTTCTTTTTATTATTATTTTGATTATACAAAACATCATTTTGTATACACTATTCAGGATATTAATTTAATTGATCGTAAACGTTTTATAGTTTTTTTTTTCCTGTAAGGTTAATCTCTTTAAAGAAATTACTTTGCGAGATAAAAATTAATCTCATGGACCATCGGATCTTGGGTTGTCGATTAAAGGAAATTACGATCTTCGATTGTCATCGAAATCTTCATTCGTTTGCTAGAATCGCTGTCGCCGATTCAAGTTCCTCTTGAAAATTGGAGAGCGTTCGGAAATGCATCGAGAGTTCTCCTGTCTAATGGAGTATAACTGGTATGGGGAGCAATTTGATGAAATGTGCACAAGGACTCTCTGGATCCTGGTTCCAAACCGGAGCGCACTTGGTTAAGCTTCACTTTGATCTGAACTTGCTCAGAACTGGTCCAGTCCTCATTGCATTGATGCAGTACGAGGGCCAATTTTAAATGAGCGATATTATGGCCACTTGGCATTGCTAATACTTACTACAGAGCCTGTACTCGTGCCTGTCTCTTATAGCTTCCCGTAAGTTTAAGGTATCGTTAACCAATGAGCATCCAGATTTAGGATATAACTGTGATTCCTGATTGGCTAACAGTATCTTCAATTTAAGAGACGCTATAAAGACGAGTTATAAGTATGGACTGGATAGCATATACTATATTTTTATTTTGTATTTTTTTTTTTTTAATCAAAACGTTTTTTTCGTGGTAAAATAATGAAAAATGGTAATTTCCAAAAATTCGAGAATTTCGTACCAAGCGATTTGTATGATTAGTCAAAGATAGGACGGTTGGTAATAACGCCTCAATTTTAAAATTAATCTCATTAAAAAAGGAATGTCTTTAGTTGAACAAAGAATCCATACCGTAAAGGGTAGAATGGCGAAAGTCACGGCGCTAAGTTATAAACGTTAATTACTTTTCTATCTGCCTACTTATTAGCGGGCAACTAATAAAAAAGTTCTGTCAAGACTGTCTTGCTATCAGGACTATCCACTCTCAGAAAACTTAACCGGAACGATCGTCTTCATCCGTCTTAACTTTTTCATGCTGCGTAATAAAAGAAGCTTTATAAGGCCGCTGCGTGAGATTGAGCTTACGTCCGCTCATCATAGAGGCGCGACAGTCTAGGATAAACGGACGGGGCTTTGATTTCAATGACGTATCCGTTAAACGATCACAGCGCCAAAGCGTTTCTTTTTCGAAGCTAACCTCCAAGACGTTTTACGTTCCGATTAAAGACGTAATTATCTCGCGAATGAAATCACTTAATTTTTTCCCTATGCTCAATCCGAATAAGGCTGAATGGATGATGGAAAAAAAATTTGTACGATTTTTCGCGTCCCCCCATTAGTTCGCAAAAGGTCAGCGAATGGAAATAGATTTCATTTCTCGAAAACTGACGATGGACAAATTCTGTACTCATGATGAGCAAACTTTATTCTGAAAGCTATTTATCGTCCAGCATCCACGTTAGCTCCTGTCACTTTTTCCGTTTCGTACTTTTCTCGTAACCTAGTATTCTCGTTTATCTATATATATTTTGTATTTTTTTATAACCTAACATAACCTATACGGTTGTTACGTCAAATGTGGAAAAATATTTCCCAGTGGGAAAATGAAAAATGTTTTACACAGGAAAACAGATTTCCCACTGGACACGGCTATAGCAACCAACGGGCCACAGGTACCTTAATATTTTTGGATATATCGTTGCTCGTCCTTTCCGTATCAAATCTGTCTATATACAGGGTGTAACTTCTCCGGGGTCCGATAAGGGATGAGCCCAAATCGGCTGAGGATCCGGCTCCTCCTAATTTATCCTTGTTGTTGTAGGAATAATAATAATAATATTGCAGTGTACCTGGCACACGTACCAACACAATATTCTAATCGAACGAGGTATAATTATGATAGTGATAGGGCTCCTTCCTTATCGGACCCCGGAAAATTTACACCCTGTATAATTCGATTAAAAATTTTTTTTCTCTATTATTTTTATTACTCTCGTCCTCTAAATATTTCGTCATATTTTCTTAGTTTCCGTCTATTTCGCGGGAGTAGAAAATACATCGTACTGGACTTTTGATTACGTAAACAAACATACCCGCAGGGCATCCACAAAAACGTCATACTGGATCAGGATAACCTTATCAGAACATATCCGAACAATTTTATTACAAAACGAAAAAATTTCGTTAATTAAAGAACAGGTGCGTTTACCTACACTCAGCAATTTTTAAAATTAATTTACACTAGGTTTAATAACGAAAGAAGAAAAAATGGGAAAAAAGGTAAAAGAAAAATTATCGTAAATTATATCCATTAAGCGTAATCAGTATGAAGATAAGAAAGTGCGTGTAAAATTTCGACAGCTAAAAATCGCTAAATCAACTTTCAAATTTGACGATCATTACGAACGAGTAGCCATGAAAATTCAGACTTGTTCAAATCTTGGCTTGCAAATTCATACGAAACTTTTTCTAACTCGAATAATTCGAAACTTATTATGATCGGTTTTCATTTACATAACACGAAACGTAATCTAAATATATTAAATGAAATTTACCGATCTAGTCGCAGGAAATGCGGCAGTTTCCATGTATCTCTTTCGTTACACGTTCACGTCCCCTTAGTAGGTAACCCCCAGCGACGGTTGGTCCTCTGAGCCCGTCAAGCCCAGTTTACAACGCTTACCAAGAGCGCGACATGAAATTCAAATTGCTATGCGCCACTACGTTACATCCTATGCATAATTATCCAGTCGAACAACAGCTGTCTAGCGAATTGGTAATTTCATATCGCATAGCATCGTTATGCATGAAAACTTGACTTGATAATGTCAAGTTTTTTAAAAAATTTTTTTAAGACTTAACTTTTCGCCCGCGGTAGCGATTCTCACTTTTTAATACTTTTCTTCTTTACTGCACTATACGGAAAGATCATCCAACGGCTGTCGTAAGGAACTCACGAAATTTCTAACTTGGAAATTACTTCAACCTTCTTCGCGAATAGTGAGCCGCTTACGAATACTTATGCAGAAACTTGCGGAATATCGGTACACTGAATTTCTCTTGCGAATTTCGAACAAACTCTTAGGGCACATAATAGGTTATTAATAGGGAAGAGTAAAGAATTACTTAAAAACATTTTTTTTAATCAAATTTACGTGGGTATAAACTCTCATATTATATTGATAATATATATCGGATATTATACTATCCAATTATGTATTTAGAATTTCTCAAGAAAATACATATATATATATACATATACATTTGACTGACTTTAAAGACTAATTCTCTCGTTTACTCCGAAATTGTCTTACACGTCTCAATCAATACCTACCCGATATCCAATCTCGAGCCGGATCAGTATTAATCAAATTCTTCATTAAATGCATCGCAACATATATTTATACAGGTAAAACTAAAAAAAAAAAATAAAAAGTATAACCTAAAAACTTTCATAATAGTTCGTGCGTAAAAATCGAGTTGTCGATTAAAGTTGAGCAGGTTAAAAAAAGCAGAGAAACAAAATGGCCGCTAAACGGGCAACACGCTTATACACCTACCCACCTACCTACTTCCCGTTAACGGAGCAAAGTATCGAGGAGAATTGCGTGACCGGTGTGCCAAGAAGTCCTCGATTGTATATATATACATATACATTAAATATATATATATACAGTGTCTTCAGATACGCGTTTCCATAGTTCGTACCGAGGTAGCATTCTGGTTCTCGTTTGGCAAGATGACTTCGGTGAAACTCCGGATATTTGCTCTCGAAAGCCTTTGCCGGCAGCAAGCAGCAGTCTAAAAGTCTAATGCGTCTCAAGAGTTCAATAGTTCAGGTGTCACTGGCAACGAAGAAGGCTTGAAAACGTGGCACAATGTTCCTCGACTATGGTCCTGAGACGATGACAGGAGCCACCGTTTTGTTGTTCCGATCGGCCACAATGCCTCAGTGATATCATTTTGTTTTGGATTGTTGGCTGCTTTTTCTTTTATTCTTTTTTCTTTTTCTTCCCCCTTTCCCTCTTGCCTCTCAATGAGAAACGTCACGGAAACGTGAAGAGCCAAAGTGCCTTGAAAGCCTTTCGTCTTTCTGGTCCCTCGCAGGTCCTCGAAATGCGGAAAACATTATCAGGGATTTGATCCTCTTTTCTGTCCCTTAGCCTTTACGGTACGTTTGCTTATCGACGAAGATCTTGAATTTGACGTTGGCTTTCGAAAGGGCTCGTTTAATCTTTTCTATTTCCACGTTACTGTTTTCCGAGAGGGATTACGGCGGAAGGTCTATTGTTGTTCCGGTCAATTGACGAAGAGATTTTTAGGTTATGATTTTTACGTGTATTCCATGAAATTGATATTGTTAGGAGCTTGATTACGTAATCAACAATAAAACTAGATACAGCGAAATCGATAATAACAATTGGAACGTATGTATGTCTGTATTGCAAAATTTATCAATGGCGTTCTTGAAACTAATTTATGTTGAACAATATACGTAATATATAATACAGGCTTAGATTGACTTATGAATAAAAATGTTTCGTGACGAAGGCAAATATTTGCAAATATTCATGAATCCTATAGTCAGCGAGTACAATGTATAAATAATTTATATATATGAATAATTCTGCTTCAATTGATCAATTAATTTTTTTTTCCAATTTTACGTAATTTTCTATCGAATTATTTTCTAAGCCTCTTACTTGTCCCGGTGGTTCGTTGCAACAATTTGTCAGGGTATCCCGGCGAAGAGGATTGCTTTTCAATTCAATTCATTTCAATTTCAACGTGCGCACAGAATACACTGGCAGCGTGTATAGAGATATATATATTACATTAAGACCCTTGAGTTATAAGAGTAGTCATATATTTTTTGTCCTTAATCAAGAACCAGAGAATTCGCTAGTATATCTATGTATATCTGTCATGCACAGAAACGTAACAGAGTAATTTCTCATGGCTGATATTTGATTACTCGATGCAAGTTGATACCGACAGTCATGCCGAATGGTCCATGAATGCACTAAAAAAAAATCCAAAAAATATTATCATCCAGCATGACCTTGTTTGCAGATGTCTCAACTAAAATAAATGATCGATTCGTGGCATAATGCAAATTGGCCCATTCTGTATCCGCAATCTGTATAATATACAACCACCATAAAAATCTTGGAAATCAATACAAAAAAAAATTGCAAATAGCCTCACGTACTGTTTGATTCCATTTATGATTTCGTTATATAGAAAAAATAGTCGCGGCACGACTGTGCAGCGGGGCAAGATTGGACAGCGGAATCTATACGAAACTATAGGTACTATTCTACTATAGGCATTTAACATAGAAACTGCATGCACGTGCAGAGACTGAGAACGGAGGAGAAGGATACGTCAGTCTGTAGACAACAGCGCTAGAGACCAGGCGTGTCGCAAGTCTCCTCTAGGTGACGTCTGTCAAAACTACCCTGTCTTGTACCGACTTTTCCTAAACATGTATTTTAAAAATTAAATTTTATTTATACATTATAATTATTAGGGTTTGGTTATTGCGTGTTAATTAGAATTGAAAAAAATTTTCATTAACACGTACCTGTATACAGGTTAGGAAAATTTCATTATAAATGTCAATAAAATGGAGCATCCCTCGTGGCATTCAATGACGTCAGACATTTCAATATATTATTACACCTATTATGTAGCACGCGCAACTTCCTAGATTCCTGGAGGACGAGCATCGATATTCGGCACGTGACGGTATTTTTAATTAACGATACTCCCAGACGATTCGTCATTATTAAGAATAGCGAAGATCCGAGACCCTTTCGATCAATCCTCGATCCACTTGATAATATATGATCTATAGCATAGAAATAATTTATTCTCAATGATCGATTTTTATAAATCGTGCATAATTTATGGTGAATTTATACCTGAAAAATACGTTTGTTATTCATAAGTGGCAGAAAGCCCGTCGATTTCACGAGAAAGACGTGCTTGGATTATCGGTAGATATAGATATACTTATCATTGATCATGTATACGTAAATAGAACATTAATTTATTTCAATAACTCCAAATAACAGAATATCAATTATCGTTGAATAATACTGATCGATAGTATCGATAACAGGGTAATATTTATTCATCGCTTCAATTCAATCTTTATTGCACGGTAAATGGAAATTGTACTGCGTGAACACGGCTTCTCGCCTCAATATTTATTCACACCAGTATTCTGAAAAAAAAGTTATCACAACTTGCATAACCACTGTTACACGTATAGGTGATGCAAGTACTTGATTGTAATATGTAACTACGCACTATGCGTTTATTTATTCTCTATAGGCGATTCTACATAACTCGCGCAATATTGAACGACAATATGAGAACGTCACGTTAACCTATGATCATTATTCTGAACTGATCTATAAGCTGTACGACGTGTCACTCATCCACGAGAACTCTCGTGTGACTATTTATCCGATTTACAGTATATCCCTTAGTGTATTCAAATTTTGGGATACAGGGATATACATATGTGCACATATGAATAAACATAGATATATGCATGTATGCATATTTATATACGATACCTGATAAGAGTCTAATGCTTGAATAAATTGACCGTTAAGTATATCATCTGGTAAGTCATGTGTAAAAATGTCCGAATGGTTGAAAATATGAGTTTTAGGTAAATTCGTGAAGTTTCGTAATTACAGTCGGAGCTGTTCCTAAGATCGTTTTGAGATTATGTTTATAAATTTTACGAGTAATTTCCTCGGGGAAATAGTATAGTCGCTACTGATAAGGATGTCTAGCGGATAAAACGGGTTATCTGACAATCTGAATATTTTTTAATTTTTTTTTACTCGGCACTTTTATCTCCGTAACAGGAAACTTCGATCACGAAGAAAAGTTTCGCTGCTGCTCAGGTGTCAGGCGTCTAACAGCTGGTCAACTGGTGCGCTTCCGTTTCGTGATTGGGTATAGGGTCAAAAGTTCGTACGTCTTCTGAAAATGAGGTCGTGGCGGATTTGAGGTCGGGGAATATTTTAAATTCGAAGGGATCGTTTTATACGGGGTTTCCGTCGGTTTTACAGAATTTTCCAGGTAAATTGGATGCTGTAGAGGGAGCCGAGTAACACGGAAACGAGGTCGACGTAAGGTCCCATAGGAACTACCCATATTGTGCCTTTATACGTATACAGGGTTATTCACGACAAACGCACCACGTGGAAAGTTACTCTGTCCATTTGATTTCTATGGTGAAACGACTATAGTGCCACTCAAGAGGGCGCGTTTGTTCTGAATCACCCTATATGTGTAACTGAATTGACCCTTGTTGTAAAATGGCTAAGGGAGGATGTTAAGGGATCACTTGCAGATCTGTTCCGCCCTTCGTGCCTAGGGACATACCGGGGTACCTTGGGCGATACAAGAAATTGATTTATTTGGATAAATCAGAGATCCTTGACATGGCTGACGTGTCCTTGAGATTTTTTTTAGTTTTGTGTATTCTTATATTTTTTGTTGTCGAAATTGATCAGATATGCTAATGAGGTCTCCGGAGAAATGACATTATAGCAAGAATGTACAATTTTTGGTAAGGGTAGGTTAGGACTTGGGGTATGTTGTTTTATTGATTTTTAACTAGGTATATTGCTCTGTATACAATGTGCCTATGTATATGTATATATTGAGAGAAACATAAGCAAAAATGTTGTATCTGATACACGAGGAATTGACAATTTCGTAATGGACGGCTGTAATTTATTGTTAACAATTTTATCCGACACATAAAATATATCGTATTGTGATGTGAATGTGCAAGATAGAAGTAATTAATAATAATTAAATTTAGGGATGCAGAGGGGGAAGTTATAAAATAATTTTTTGATCTCATATTGTTTGGAATTATTGTTATCAGTCATTTTTTAGAGATTTTGAGAAATTGTTTTTATGTCCCCTGGGTTTTTTGTTACTACAGCAATTTCACGGTGATTTTTTGTCGGCCAGAAATTAATTAAGAAACTTTAATGAAAAACATCGAAGATAACGTTTATGCTCAAAGGACCGTACCCTTGCATTGTACTTAGCAAAGAAAATTAATAAACGATAAAATATAAAAGTGTCGTACAGCCCAGTTCGATTCATCATTCGGGCCACTCCCCGATCTTTCGCCCCCGGATGATGTATTTCGTAAGGGACGAAATGTTAATAGCGAGCTGTTAAGATATCAGAAATTTTTACACCTGCAGGAATTACCGATTTTTTAGTATTTAGATACCCGATATTCGGGGTTTAAACAATTTTCTAATTTATTTATAACGGCTTTTCTGATTGGAAGGAACAAAAAAATATATTGTTTGCTCGATTGCGAATGTTGTAAAAAATTAATGGATTAACGTGATATCAAACTTTGTAAAATTCCATAGGACATTTCTGAGGGCACTTCGTGCTGGTGGAAAATGTAAAAATTATCAAAAATATTCATCACGCGTAATATTTCCAAAATTTCTCAGTCTTTAGCATATGCATTTTAGGAGTGTGCGTAATTTTCGTCTTGAAAAGGTCACGAGTCTGTTGAGTTTTTCGAAAAAGTCGGTCAAACTTTACACCCCTCGTAGTACACGCCCCAAAAATACAGACCCTCACAAATGTTCTCCAACTCTCGAGAATGTTGAAAATAATAATATTCCCCTAGAAAATAAATCCAAAAACACCCATCTGAAAATAAAAACAAAAGCCCATAACTAAAGTTCAAATTTCCATATCGTCAAGTCCAAGTAGGCCAACTCTCATAAAATTCCCCAACAACATCCAGCGACAGCCAAAAATACAATCTAGCCAGCCGCCCGTCAAACAGCCATCAGCAGTAAGTCGCAATTTCCATCTCCCAACAAAAGTCAACCAAATGGCGCAAGAAGTCTTCGTAATGGCCGTGCTCCGAAGGATACACTTAATTACTTTAATTACACTTTCCCCATGAACAGCCAGTCATTAAATTCGAACAGCCAGCCATAGAGAAAGAAAAAGCCAGTGCCAAAATGATCAGCATGGCATCAATGACGTTGACAATGACATTTCACTCGGAGCGCCGGGACAAGTATCAGTAAAGCGGATTGAAAAGGAACAGAGGGAAGCTCGGCTATCTAGGTGGCGCAGCTGGTTCACGAAAATCGATACTTATCGTCTCTGGCTCGACTCCGACTCGCTTGCAGTCCGCGTCTCGTGTGCATGAGGTAAACACGCTCTCCCATGCCAATCACAATGGAATGATAGTAACAATAATTGCGAAAAGCAAACAACGCTTGGGGTGCGTTTATTAAGGAAGAAGAAAGAAAGAAAAAAAAAGAAAAAGAAACATGGTACGTGTTCGAGTTAAAGCCCGGCCTCGCTTAACGTATAATAATAATAATAATAATAACGGCAGTACTATTAATGACAATAATAACAACAACAATAATAACAACAACAACATCTACTTGTATCAGTTGCACGAAAGTTAAGACTCGCGGAGAGTTTGTACTCCCACTTGCTTGTATCTCTTTCTTTCGTTCCTCCCACCCTTCCTACAACCACCCCTCTCTCTCTCTCTCTCTCTCTCTCTCTCCCTCTCTCTCTTTCTCTCTCTCTTTCTCTCTCTCCCTCTCTAAGTTTCTCTCTTGGGAGTGATTATTGCTTATCCACACAGTGTTTCCAAAGATAAAAGAAAATACATTGACTTTGTATTACCGATGGTTGTAAGGTTGTTTCTTTGTTTTGTATGTGCAGTACGGTTTTGTGAATTACGCCCTCGAACTGCTGGTTGTGAAGACCTTTGACAGCGAGACATGGGAGGCAATAAAGTAGGTACAACAACAACGACAGAAACAACGATGAAGACGAGGCTTGTTTAATGCACTTTGTTCCGGTTCAGTGTGGACTGTCGTGATTGTCGCTCGATATTTTATTGTTTTACTCTGTGTTTTTGTTTCCTTAGTCGATGTTGTATACCGTTGTTGTTCTTGCGTTAGTTGCTTTCTCTTTGGAGCTTTCGCACTTGACTTTGTGTCTGCAGCGTGTACAGAGCATGGAAAGCGACGTCGCTCGTATCAAGCTTGTTGCTTTATGTGATTGTCATTACAATTTTTGCGGTATTTGCGTGATATCAACGGACTTGCCAATTGTAATTAGGTAATTCGAGGTGATTTTTTCGAGATTAATTAGTAGTCGCGGAGAGTAAACATTTTTGAAAATTCAAGGACGACTGTACGAGACAATTTTCATCTCCTACTTCTTGCATGTAGGGTATTTGGGACGCTAACGTTATTTGATTATGTGGGGATATGGGTAATGGAGAGGGCGGGATAATCGATTTTACCTAAAAGAGGAAAACTTTAGGATAAATATTTTGTGGTTTTAAAATAAATATCGTATAAACGGATGAACAAGGGTGTTTGTCAATTAGTATACAATTTTTAATATTTTGCACGAAAATATTTCTGGCTGTTACCGTACATATTGATTATTTATTTAATTATTTATATTATTTCGTAGCCACCCGTCACAGCTAGTTATTTGCACGCAATCTTTTACATGTTCTTCTGCGTACATCGAACTGTGTAATAAATTTTGTTTTTTCATTAACCACAATTGTTTTATCTTCTTATCGACAGCACGTATACTCCACTACTTTTACCACGAGTGTCGGAAAAGAGCAATCTCTCAAAGAGACACTCGTAATCTGAATCGCAAGCTATGTGCACGTGCTGTTTCTCATTGAAGCTCGGATACCGTAAAGAGAAAAGTAGTATCTACAGAATTCGCTGAATGAAACCGTCTCTTTTTAACATCACAAGAAGAGATGTCTCTTTTACGTCAAATACGACTGTGTCTTCAACCCTTGCACGTCTATGAAACGACTTCAAGTTATGAGAGTTTCTTTCAAAAAAATGTGTCTCGTACGAGTCATTGAATAGATTTTTCATATAAATATATATCTACACCTATAAATATATCGTGAGGTGGTTTCCAGAACTTTTTTCGATGTGTATTGGCAGTTTCCAGGACATCTGTTGTGTTCCAGGTCGGTCCTGGAAAACTTTTATGTCAATCGTAAGCTTCCAGGACCGATTGACGGCATCCACACCGAATTTTTCAAGAAATTTTTAATGCTGAATACTCGGAGTTGCGATGGGCTAAGAAGTAGTACGTTAGCTTAGATTAGGTTAGAATTCCTATGCTACATGTCCCAACGTTTAGTTTTTATTTATTTAAAAAAAAATATATTAGCTTGCCGTTGTGAGTGCCGCATGGTTTGGAAACTGCCACCTGACATATTTATATATCCATGTATATACACATATATATTCATCAAATTAGATACCTTCATTATAGAGTATAGCAAAATAATAATAAAACAGCGAGTGAAAATATTTTCAAAAATTCAAATTCAAACAGTAATAATTCTTTTGAAAATTCCCACGTAATTTCTTTAATATTCCGTTAATCCGAAAACGAATCGTAGAAACTCGAATTGATTCCCGGTAATTATTCATTCTCTAAGTTCTCATTTACATTCATTGCCAAGGTGGCACCCATATCAAGTAGAAACCATAAACGCCAGACCGCCTATACAAATACCAAAGTAGCTATTGCTTCCGATAGTTACGATCCACTTCCAATCTTGTTTACTTTGAATTTGTGCAACCATCTACAGAGTTACGAGTCTCGTGTCAGCTATAGCTAACACTTCTAACATACGTGGATAACGTCCGTGTCCGACTTGCCGCTTGCTGAGACGCTCAGACATTTATTACACCCACCCAGTATACACATAGAGTGCGTGATAAATTTGTCAATAAGTATTAAAGCAATAAACGTCTTGGAAAGATGAGTTTATGCCAAAGAAAATTACACCCTGTATATACTCATATGCACGCACGAAACGTACGTCTAGTACTTCGGAATCAATTAAACACATCATCCAGTAAAATTCTATTGCCTCGTTAAATTTCACCAAGCATCAATCATTTTACCTGCTTCACGTAAAACAAATATTTCGAGCTTCAGAAATATCATTTTCGCCGTCTCTTCGGTAAAATTGAGTCTGGTTCATGAGGCACAAGGGATTGCCGAGGGGTATAGTGAATTCAATTTAGTATTTAAATTTCATTTGGTATACAAGTGGTAATAAGGCGCCATTTTGTAATGTATATTTACGACGAAGTATATTACATACGTATATGGCTGCACGTACAAGTATTAATATACCAAGTTCAAGAAATTCTTGGGCTCAGTGCATGTATATAATGTATACTCAAGATAGGTAGGTACCTAGTATGAAATAATAACAGTAGTATATGGGCTAAACGGGGTTACCGTATGAAACCTGGGTACTTGACAGCCTTTACAGAAGGGCCACTTTATGCGCCCTAAATGCGGTTTCATAAGGCACGTAGACCTGGACATCTTTTGAAAATTATACGATGCAGATTCGCCCAAACTTTTTTGCCGCTCGGTATATCCTAGTTTATATATGTATGCACTTACGTATTATAATATAACTGCCCTAAAGCAGTGAGGTTTATTTTTCTAAATATTTTGTTTTATCCCACCATCTCGTGCCTTTTCCCACGTCGTTCAGTTCAAACTAATTACTTGGCTGCTCGTTATAACTTCCTACGATTCGTTCGAGCCCCGAAGGATTTCAAATGAAATTGGTGTTTAATTTCTTGAAAAAAATAGAAATTAGATATCGTAAATACACATTGTCAGTGGACACTGGGATATAGTAGAACGTATTTATTTTATTATTTGTATTTTAAGCGGATTTTAACGAAATATTGTTTAATGCATTTTGTACAGTTTTGTATTTTTTTTGGTGATTTTTAGTTATTTTTGTGCTGATTTTTTTTGCGAAAAATTTCGCACGACTTCGTCCATTTGATATTATTTTTGTATGGAACTCAAGTAGCTTTAAGTGTATGTATACCCTATGTGGACTTTTACTTATGGCAATCGCTTTTGATACTGTTATTCTTACTTATAGGGACGTCATATGTTTCTCGACACTTACTGTACACTTTGGTATACTAGCCCTCCGTTAATGGAGTGACCACACTTAAGGATACCTTACACTTCGTATAAGAGCAAATCGCTTTAGTCATGTGTCGAAACTACACGTCCCCTTCCAGCCACTTTGTGCCCGAAGTTGGTCCCTTGATAGCTTTCTAAAGTCTTAAGTGGCTGTAGTCAATTTTCCAAAGTTACGAAGACTCTCCCTCTCTTTAACTTGATTGCGAAGTTGTTTTATTAAAAAATTGATTCGATAGCTCAAGATTCGAGCTTATAAAGATACTTCTTCAGGATTCGAAAATTCACAGAGATTAAAGGTTTCCTTTGCCGGGAATAACTTTTTATTTGAATATCTTTTTTTTTAATACTGATTGTAAACCAGCCTTACTCTACGTTAGCCATATTGAAATATTCTTATATGAAAAGCACAGCTCTTATCTTATCTTTCTCTCTGTTAGGATGAGTCGTGAAAGTACTTTCTACGAGTTTCTCGATAGGATTTATGTCAGAATTTGCATTGTTGCCTTGACCGATAACGCGAAATACGTATTTTACAGATTTTACAAAGACGAGGAACGTGGAAGTTTTCTTCGCGAAATTAATTCCTGAGTAACCTTAAAGTTTTTATGTCTCGCATATGGTAATCAGAGGACGGAAAAGTAATTTTGCCAAAAAAAATTGCGAATCGACATTACTTCGTGGAGATGGGAAATGCATTCGAAATACGAGTCACGTAACTGCTAGATATCAATTCTAGCTGATGAAGTATATATATGTTCTCTCGGATATGGTAAACACAAGGCATTATGGGTAATTGAGATAAATTGTTTTTCAGCTAAAAAATTTGTACTTGCGCGTCGTATAATATTTGCGTGATTTTTATTTTTTATCATTACTTTTTTTTTGGTAGGTCGTTTCATATCTTTCGTCCTTGGCTTTAAGGGTCGTTGTTGATATGTATATGAAGAAAAAATGTTGTGTATACGAAGAAAAATAAAAAAGGTGCTACTGGCGTGATCGCAACACGTGACTTTCTCATCACGATTGTTACTGGCATCACGTTACGGTTGTGAAATTACCCGATGTTAAGAATTGAGTGATATAAAGTTGAAATAGAGAATTCTTTTAGTTTATTCAGTTTTTTATCGAATTGTATCTATTGTATCTACGTCCAGATATTGACGTACACTGAGGAGACTTTTCTATTGGCTCTCATACAACTGGTTAAAAAAAGGTCTGTACAGAGCAGACTAGAGCATAGTAATTTTTTAATCAGACTATCGATAGAAACATTTTTTTTTATTTTTCACATCTCAGGTAAAGTGCCAGAACGGATTGGTGTTTTGGTGTCAATTACAATACCAAAACTACATTTTATACACAGAAGACACACAACAAATTTCATTGCGATCCGTAGCCTCTTTGGAAAGTTAATGTGTTTTCGGACAGAATTTACCACAGACAGACAGAAATGAGTGAATGCTTTTTTTGGGATCTAGGACCCTCGAAACATGTATTTTCATCATAATCTGGGATTCGATTTTTTTTTGGATTGCAATACTTTCTTACATACTTTGTATGCGATGAGAAAGTAAAAATGTATGTAAAGTACCAATTGAAATCGAGTATAATGATTTTATTATTTCGAGTTTATTGATTCACGACTAAAAGAGTCTTGAATTGATAAATTCCAAGAGATTTGTAAACTGTCGTAACTTATCTTTCTCTTTTTCCTTTTTTCCCCAATCTAGAAAGGACGCAGCGGTAAATATGGAGGGACAATTTTTAGTGCGTCAGATTTACGACGACGAGATCACGTACAACCTCATTTCCGCAGCCGTAAATCGACTGAGTGCGTACAAAAAGTTACTTATGATAAAAAATTTAAGTAAAAATATCTCGAGCTAACAAATTCAATTTATTTTGAAAAATAAAAATAACTATCATTAAATTTGTAAAATGGCGAAATGTACTCTTTCTAAGAAATAATTTCTGATTCGTTGATTGGAACTTTCAATGAAATTGAAAGAATCGTTATTGCCGAAAAATACGTATAAAATATAATAAACAAATAATATTCACTTAATATTTTATGCTGGCAAAAATTTTTCTTTGATAATCTTTTTTTCTCTTTTTTAATACACAAAAGCGAATAAAAGGTCGCTCGCGCTTTAAAATTGGTCAAAGTGGTACGCGGCTGGTTCGCTACTATTGATTATAAGTTCCAAGCATCCAGGCTGAGGTTCGGTAAGCGGCTTTACTTTAACGCTTTTCGCACTGAGTAAATTTCGCTAAAGTTATCAGGCATTTTTCATGGATACTCAATGAATTAAGTAGTTTTCGGCAAACGATTTGTCTCCTTTACGAAAATCAAAGAAAAAGGGGACCGAGCCTGTCGACCCTATCAAAATTACATTATCTTATCACGTTAACTTAACGTTTGTCATCTATAGCTGACGTGACAATGATTTTGAATAAATTTTTCGCAAATTTGTCAAATTATCAATGCCACGTTACAGCCTGTTCGGATTACTGTATTAAATGACGTTACAGAGGAATTGAGATATCCGACGAAGCCTTTACTGTATTAATTTAATGATTTTATCTGATAATGATACTGCTGCAATTTTGCATAAGTTAAATAGAGCAAAGATAATATCAAAAATATAATTGACCCAAGAAAACCGGTTTGGCAAGCATAGCCATAGGAATGATCATGCATAATAACGTGTGGGTTGATAAAGACCTTATCTAATATAATATTACTAATTATTATCGTCTTACCGCGTGTTGTCATAATTAACCAACATAATCGCTCCGATTACACGGTTATCATAGTTTCAGATGATAATTAGTAATTTACTGAATGACTTAAATTTTACTCAAATATAATGTCAAATCCTCTGCAAAGTATTGTAATTTCATGAAATTTTTTTTTAGATATCCCAGCTAATGAAATTCTCGAATTGTTCGGCCGTACGTTCTTCGAATTTTGTCAGGATTCCGGATACGACAAAATCCTTCAAGTACTCGGCGCTACACCTCGGGATTTCTTACAGGTAAAATTTTCAAAATTTTTTTACCGACAGCGGGAGACTTGCCAAAGTAATTTCACCCGAGGCAAAATCAAATATCCCATAAAAGTTTCCACACGGTATATCCATTAAAGTGAAGAACGTATCAGGATTGAAATTTACAATGTAAAATTTTCAAGTCTCGTATTGATCTACACGAGAAACTTGCTCTATATATAAAATCCGTACCCTCTGAGACTTTTCCAAGTCTATTTGCCGTCTATATAAAGTACTTATATACATATATATACACGAATATATACAGCTCTATCTAAGACGTAAAACTTATTTGCCAATAGACTTTTCGTCAATAGACATAATTCCAAATCCCAATATAGTCTTGATATCGAATCTCTAAACTCGTAAGATTCCAATATAGAGTTAAATAATTAATTAATAAAAAATGGGCACAACATTTTTTTTTCAAATTCTCTTCTATCGGCGTATATATTAGCAATTTGTATATTTCTATAGAGAAGATTGGAAAAAAACCATTAACTTTCTTTTTTTTCCTAAACCAGTAATACAGTGTCTGTATAAGAAGTGAAAAGTTTATAAAATGTTACAAAGTCATTGAAAGATGCCTATTACCCGCGGGTACTTGATTAGGTCATCTCAGTTTCCCTGAAGGTAGTTCGGGCGTATCGGGCAATTACTATGCGAAAGTTTATAAAGTTGCTTCGCTGCTCAAGTTGAACATCTGCATCGTCAGTACAAAAGTAAACATATATATACGTATAAATTACGAGATATAGATTGGATTAGGCTAGTTCACTGCTTAGACGTCAATTATAATTTGTCTGAGAAACTCGTGTTAGCCTGTTACCCTGTTACTGTGTAGATGGGACACGTCCTCCTACGTAATCACTTTGGAAAGCCCGTAAGCTTCCCTAGCGCCTTTAGGAGACGCCATCGATGGGGGGGGG
>NW_014333629.1:328998-375951 GCF_000341935.2 Cephus cinctus | reverse complement strand
CCCCCCCCCCCCGAAAGAAGTTATTCATTTCCCCCTGACTTGTCCTGCGTTATCGCATTATGCCCTATTGACCTTCGAAGCTGATTACGGAATTTAAACTCTATCATTTGATTGGTACGATACTGATCTGCTGTCTGCACTGATTGGTTATTGGTCAAATTGATGATATCGGATGCTGCGGGAAATTGTATTGGAGAGAAAGAGAGAGAGAGAGAGAAAGAGAGAGAGAGAGAGTTCATTAAGATTTTTGGTATCGAATTCAAGAGAGAAAAGAAGATAAATGTGTTTTTTGGACTATTTTTTAAAATTTATTCCAAAATCAATCCTACCGACTCTCGAATGTCTGGTTCGTTTAAATGAGCGGATGTTCACATTGTTCTTATCGGTCGATAACGAAGAGTCCATTGAAAGGATTCTCTTGGGTAAAGCGGCACGAGAGATGAAACAGACTTTTTATTTTTATCGATGCTTGAGTGCAATGCCAGCGTAGTGAGGTAGAATACCAGTATGGCGAAATGACACAAAGTGGCCATTAGCAGATCTTACACATGGAAGAGACTTTTCTATCCGAGCTTTCATTTCCGGTCCATTTCGGATGCTACGACACGTCCGGAAGTTCGTTTCTCTCTTGGGACTGAAGAGGATAAAGAAATATAATAAAATTTTAACTGCATGACTAACAGGGTAAAATCAGCATGGAGTACCTGCTAAATAAAAATGAATGGCTAGGAAATAATTAAATTGAGAATATGTAATGACTACGAGCTTTTGTGAATTTAATCAAATTAATTTTAGAACCTAGACGCGCTTCACGATCATCTTGGTACTTTGTATCCGGGTATGAGGTCCCCGTCTTTTCGTTGTACCGAAAGGCCCGAAGATGGGGCCCTTGTTTTGCACTATTACTCCGACAGGCCCGGATTGGAGCACATAGTCATAGGAATTGTGAAGGTAGATATCTAATCTTATGATAAAAAAAAATAATAATTAATTAATACTTTAATTAAAATCCTCCACAGACCGTAGCTAAGAAACTTCACGGTACTGATGTCGATATGCAGATCTTAAAGACAAAGAGCGAGTGCGATCACGTGCAGTTTCTAATTACCGACACCTCGGGTCCTGGGGTCGTTTTCAAGCCTATGATCGCCGAACTGGAAACGCTGTCATTAGGTAAGTCACTCGAGTAGCCTTTGGCTTGTATCGATCGATTCTCGACAAACTATATAATTAGTCATTTGAGTTTGTCATATTCACCGGGAAAAATCACAAGAGACTTCGCGGCAAAATATTTTCCGTTTATTACATAACAATAGGTCAGATCTTGTTGGGCTTCGGTTCACGTATTTTGCCTTCTTTTATTTTTATTCTCATCACTACCAGGAAATGCATATATATATTGTATATATATGTACGAGTCCATTAGGAGAACCAAGGGGAATGCCTTACTAATTCTCCTAATACAGATTACAGTATGTCTATATACAATGCAGAACTAGAATCACTATATATATATATATACAAAAGAAATAAGAACTCTGTCGCAATTTTCTTGAGAAAGGTCGTAATGTCCTGGACATTTGATATTGATTGCTACAGAATCGAAGGTCAGTCCGGCAACTTTCTGCAGAGTGTTCCCGTTCCACATAATGTTCAATCGTGAACTGACGATCGTGCAAACCGGATGTACGATAACTCGCGTCATACCGCAAGTATCCAATGGCAACTGTAAATTGAATGACATTCTTCTCACGGTAAGTCAAACACACCAGTCATTGATCGATTATCGGAAGTCGAGATTACGTTTCCATTTCGTAACATTTACTGCAGTATACCGAGTACTCGCTAGGTTGACTTTTACGTTCAGGGGACTTCTTTATATTGAAAGTCGTAAGGAGATGGCCCCTTTACAGATGATCTGACGTCACAGGTCTTTATACGCACCATCTAATATCGAATGACAATTTATTAGGGATTTAACAAAGTCTAGCAATCGATAGTTCTCTAGAATTTTTCAAAAATTATTTATAACTTTATAATCATTAAAGTCCTTTAGATTCTTTATTGATGAATTAACAATTATTCGTATGACACGAAAAACACGTGCATCGTTTACCACGTGGCTTTCTTATCCATCTGTCAAATCCAACCTAACCTAACGTCAAACTGAACCGTCCTTTAAAAGAATGCTAAACCGTGATAAAATTATCAGCAGGTAGCCAGATATCCTTGGGCTTGGCGGCCGTCTCGAAATTCTTTATTCGACCGTAGATAAATAATCGCCGCACGTACATAAAAGTTAAATCTGGCAGAAATCCTCGCAGTCGGAAAGGGGAAAACTTGAAGAACTTTTATCGATAGGTTCACAACGCCGTGAACGGGGTTGAACGAGAAAATTTTTGGTAACGACTGTACCATACCATACTTGTAGAACGGGATTGAAATTTTCAAGATGGCTTATGATGAATTAACACGTCCCCTTATATATATTCTATGAATATTATCAAACCAGGATCCTCCTACTGATTATAACTTTCAGGCTGAATATCGTAAAAGGAAATTCGCCTAACCCGATCCCTCCTACCTTTGCCAAGGGCGCGTCCGCAACATTTCTCTAGCATCTTGTGTTTGTCTATCCTTGTACGATGACGCCGACGCCAACGCCGATAATGACGGCATCGTTCTCCACCTTCTCATAAATATTCACGAGATTCATAATTCAAACAAAATGTGTTAATTATCATTTAGGACCAAGCGGTTTAATCGCAATGGATCATATATATATATATAAATGTATAGGCAATCGTATACACAACACCCAATTGAGATTTATCTTAATGCATGTACACATATATATATAGCTTATTTTATTGATCATGAATTTTGTATCGATAACAGTTTACAAGATCAATTGACGTGATAATAATTAAAAGTCAAATGATTATACAGAATTCAATAGATTAATCTCGATGGTTAATTCATTCGGATAACGTTTTCATGTCGTGCCAAAAAAAAATGAACTTTATACATTGGCAAATATGCACCGTTGGGTATTTTCAAAATTTCTCATTCATATTAATGGCAATTTGAATTTATTCATTACAAATATTTAAATCGTACCTGCGTCTATTTTTTTTCTTGTTGATAATTTTCAATACACAATATACGCCCGCATGCTGTATACGGTTTTTGCTAAATATGGATTGCAGACAAAAAAGGGTCTGAATCGTAATTATAAATTATTTTTCTAATTCTTATCTACCGATATTTAATCTTGTATAGGAGAGTCGTGAAGGGGGTTAATTGCCGTTGTATAAAAAAACTGTATTGTTAACCTGATCCAGGCTCATCCTCTCCATCCTCGTGCTTTAAACGTGCAGGTAATGAAATATTGACACGGTTACCGAATACAGTCGTTCGCGCAAATTAAAACCGGTCGATCGATTAAATGGCAATTATTAATCCACATAATTCGCAGGACAGTGATCGCCCGTTTCACGAGTCATTTCGTACTCTACTGTTACGTCACTGACAGACCGATTATATCTCTACGTTTTTGATAGATGTTTTACACGATGCGTATTATTGCTCGCGTCTCGAGCATCGATCGTATTACGGACACCCGTTATATCGCTACAGAACGATCGCTATTCCACGTTAAATTGAAAACGCGTGCATTCTGTCCAATACGAAAATTTATACGTTACATTGAAATTGTCTATAAAGATATTGACGATCGATAACGAAATTCTACTTATTGCCATAGGTGAGGCCTCACTTGGAATTGACGTTTGAAAATATTCTGTCGCACATAAACACCGTTTACGTTTTACGTACTAAAAAGGGTGTGATGAAAGTCGACGCTTGCGACGAGTACTCAAATTTACGTTTAAAGGTGAGTATCCATGAAAAGTCTCGCCGCAATAATTATCTAGTACAAAAAGTTGGCCAGCATGGAAAAATCTTTTAATAATTAACCCAGGTAATACGAACTATCCAAAATTTATCCTTAGTACCTTTAACGTAAAAAAAAAAGTTGTATTTTAGGTATTTGAAAAATAAGTAAGATTTAGGTGTCGTCTGGTAATACAAGTAATTTCTTTAATTCTCGTACAAAAAGTTGCAACACTGGACAATAGTGAAAATGAACGTTTCAAAAATGTTTTTTTTTCTCTTATCAAATAAATATTATCTTACCTTTCCATCTTCTGTATGATTTCAGGGTCAAATGCTGTACATACCCGAATCAGACTTGGTAATATTCCTATGTTACCCGAGCGTGATGAATCTCGACGACCTCACGAGGTAACATTAAAACCATCCTAAACGCGAGAAGGCAATATTCATAAACCGAACATTGTCTTTATGATTTATTCATTTTTACGCGCTTATTCAAATTTCAAGATCGAAATTATAAAACCCGTTAACACTCGAGTCCAAAATCTCTGTACCACGTCTCTTAACGTTACTCTCTGGTAATTATCTGCCGTTCCCAGGTGGAATTTCATCTGAGCTTAAATTACCTTTATACATGCCTACGTGCCTGCTTTGCGTTGCTTGACGTATGGCGCGAATGGCTGTTTCATTTGAATTTCAAAGCTCACGTGAAATATCTGCCATTATGCAAATTACCTTCCATCATTCAGATGCCATCGGTACCAAAAGGGCTTCGTTCGTAAGGAATTTTGCAAATATGACGTCATGTCGGAAGAGAACTCTTTTCAAATACCTTTAAAACGTATCAAACAATGCAAACTCGAATCGATGAAAAAGTGAAAATTTTTAATATAAAAAAATTGCATTTTTCCACATATCCATGACTTACTCTATGTCGTGCATGGTAAACCATTGGTATGGACGTTCAAAATAAAAATGCCATTCAATATTACGTAGTCTCGTGTGGGATTGTTGTGGGACCTTTTTTTTTTAATCAATAGTATAATCGATACTAATTTATACAGTATTTAATAACTGTTAAACAGTCAATCCAATTTTTTGTTCAACCTGTACTCATACGTCAATTTGTTAAACGGTATCTAAACGCATGCTACACATGATGCATATGACGTACACAGTAGGTCATGTGTATGTTATGCATGCACGAGCTAACGCGAATCCTATTCGAGTGAAACAACGGGTAATTTCATCAATGTCTACGATTAGTACAGTCAATTTCAGGATCATTTCCGTTATATTCGGCGGGACGGCAAGTTCGTTAAACCAAAAGTGGGTAGTGGATAGTCAGTAAACATATTTAGCGTTTAAGTGAATCAGTCGACGCTACAGTAGCACTTGGTTGGGTTAACTTTCATTTGTAACTAAATATGCTATAGAACGCTTGTTCTCCTAATAATTAAATTTCCATAATTACTTTAAACACCGTTCGCCTCTCTGAGAATAATTCTACTTTGATTAGTTAATAGCAATTTACACTTTTTCTTATGTCAGACGTACGAATATACGGATATACCAGGCGCATATATTTCTGAGAATATCGGTAATTCAATATATTCCTTTTTCTTCTTCCGGACTGTACCTCAGGCGCGGTTTGTATTTGAGCGACGTTCCCTTGCACGACGCGACGAGAGACTTGGTTCTGATGTCCGAGCAATTTGAGGCCGATTACAAGCTCACGCGAAATTTGGAATTGCTCACTGACAAGCTACAGCAGACTTATCGGGAGCTGGATGGGGAGAAGCAAAAAACGGACAGGTAATTGCAGAAATCCTCCTTACCATCCGAGATTGTGCGAACAGTGCTTTCGATCGATATGCAGTAGTTTCAAGTAATTGAATATCTTAGTATATCGTCTTCCCTGACTGTCAAGAAAAAAAAAAGAACAAAGTACAAATTACAAGAAAATCGTGTTTAATCGTAAACACAGTATTCGTATGGGTAATCAAAGTAATATTTTATTATCATCGACAGATTACTTTATTCCGTACTGCCGATTTCCGTGGCTAACGAACTCAGACACTCGAGACCGGTACCGGCGAGGAAGTACGATTGCGTAACTCTTCTATTCTCGGGTATCGTCGGCTTTGCCGCTTACTGCGCAGCGCACACGGATTCCAGCGGCGCCATGAAAATCGTGAATATGCTTAATCAGTTGTACATAGCATTCGACGTGCTTACGGATCCGAAAAAAAATCCAAACGTCTACAAGGTACCTATTGTGCGCATACCTTAATGATTGGAAACAAAGATAACGTCATACCGAACCATCATTTACCATACTCAGGTGGAAACTGTTGGCGACAAGTATATGGCAGTAAGTGGACTTCCGGAACCCTGTTATTGTCACGCAAGATGCATAGCTCGACTAGCATTGGACATGATGGATCTAGCAGCTGACGAAGTTCAGATCGATGGTGAACCAGTGGTAAGCATTTACCTGATTTTCATTAATCAAGTAGAGCCACCGAGAGCAACACTAGCGCCGTGCCTGAACTTGGTACTACGGTACCAAGTATTTGAATCCAGTCACACGATCTTGGAACAGTCTCATTTAAAATGACTCTTCTATCGTATGGCTCTTGTTCAATGCTATTAACCAAGAAGTTCTAATAAAATTAGCTATGCCCGTACCTCGTAAGAAGACTGAACGAACACTCTTTTTTTTACTTAATTTACAGAAAATTACCATCGGCATCCATAGTGGCGAGGTAGTCACGGGGGTTATTGGACATCGCATGCCTCGTTATTGCCTCTTTGGGAATACGGTGAACCTTACGAGCCGTACGGAAACGACCGGTGAACCTGGGAAGATTAACGTCTCCGAGGATGCATACAGGTAAGATTAATTAGGCTTAGATTAATAAATTTTAATTGGGCGATTTAATTAGGTCCTTAGATCCTTGATTCATTCCCATGCAAACTACATATCGTGTAGCTACCACGTTATACGTGCAGTGATAGGTCATATCGGTAATAAGTAAAATGAATATATGATAAAAGGATAATTTTAATATAATTTCATTCTTAGATATAGATATATATCGAAATTCAATTTTGCATTTATTCGTCCTCACGTTACCTCCAACGATTTGTTTCGGCTCAACGTGAAACCCGAACCATCCTTTTTACTTAAAACGCGTAAAAAACAAATTGAAGATTTTCTTAAGCGTTGTTTATTAATTTTTTCTTGTGCTGTGTCAAAGCGGAGGTATTATTTACTCGAGGGTATACGGCGTCGCGACGGCTGCGATAACACGGGAACTTTTATCAAATCTTTCTTCTCTACACTCGAGCTACTAGCGACTGTCGCCTTTGTTGAGAATCCAATAAATTGCTTGGCACGTAACTCACTTTATTGGTTCGTTAGTCAATATGACGAAGCCGAGTATCACACAATAAAATCGTACGTACTCGTTAATCGTATATGGCGATACAAATGGCGCGTGACTTTACGACTTGGGGGAATATCGCGTGCGAATTAAAATGAGTTACTACAGTGTTTCAATGGCGTATATATATATATATATATATATATATATATATATATATATATATATATATATATGTCGTTATTTATAGACGTATCCTATGAAATATCATGAACCGTCGTAACGCCATGAAATTTCATTGTCAGGGAGAAAAGTGAAGAGGGCTAATAAGTAATCCCTATCGAAGTTCAAGGATATCTCGAATCTGATAACACAACGGAACGACGTCATTCGAAATTTTATTACGAATTTCGCGGGTTTACGATAGGCGTCGTGCCAAAGTGCGAGACGCATGGAACAACGAATATATAGTAATAACGAATATATATATTCAGTTATTACCACGGTGTATGATATATATATGTATAGTATATATCACGTGCGCGTATCCATAAAACGGAGGTTTATTGTCTTTGATATTGTTCGAGTCGCCTAAAAGATTTGCGACACCCTTAATGTAAAAAGTATCTCTTATTTATACATATTTCTAACATACGCTTTTTTCCGTCTCGTCGTAAACAGTAAAAAAATATCTGTTTCAATTAATCAAACTTTAATTAAAATGACTCTAGACAATATTCAGTCTCGTGCAACGATCAATCGGACGGATCCGAAGGATTGATCATCAGTCCCGTAAAAGGTCCAAGTAACTCATCAGGGATTCCGGAATCTGCAGGCTCTTGATCCCGTGAGGTAGAGCCCAGTTTTGAAATAGACTCTCGCGAATTCGACAGCGGCACAAGTGCCTAAGTTCAGGGGGTACCAAACCGCTCCTCTCAGGTGGCACCAGGTTCTGTTCCACGAGCGTTGGGTACTGTTCGTATAGCGGAAGACGGTAGACTCCACTCTGATCGGCCACGTGATCTGGTGTTTTGACCATAACGGTTGGTACAGTGCGCAGCAAAAGTTTCAAACAGATCAATAAGTGTTCCGGATAGAGATGAGACGCTGTGTTACCACCCGCGGTGTTTTCGTACTCGGTCAATCTCGATAAGAGTATCTCTATAGGAGATGGCGCTAGCTTGTCAGCATCCGTGGATGCACCGTAGCGCAGCATTATCAGAAGAATATCCGGTGCGCCATGTTGAATTGCTACCCTCAGTGGTGCCACTTGACCATAAGACTCCATTGGGACGTCGATGAAACGTCTGACTATGTTCGTTGACTGACAGCGATATTCTAATTTGCCTGCAGCTGCATGGTCCATGAAGTATACCAGTGCACGAAGATTTTCATCCCGGTCGTCAAAGTCGCACTTCCATCCAGACAGGAAGTGCGTCACTCTTGTACCAAATATCGCACCTACGAATATCCTCTCGAACGTCTTCTCGCAATAGAACATATCGTTCAGCAATCCGGATACGATTTCATTGTTTCTCAATTTCCAGTCGAAGCACAATTTCGCTGCTACGTACAGAACGTTGTGAAACTTTCCTAATAGACAGACCGACCCGTTTTCCACCAGCGTTATGTTGTGATAACGCAGTGCTGCCAATACGATTCTCTCGCACACGTCTTCCCTCTCGAGATTTTCGGCTGGAAGATAACATTTTTTTTTATTTTATTTTTTTTTTCTCTATTTTTTACCCTGTCGCGTAAGCCAAATTTTGAAATACTTGAAAAATTTTATTTGTCCGTACGTCACACCACGTGGTTCTATCGCTAGCTGTTACCTTAAGTCACGTATTCATTGGCGACTTTCAGATCGCGTTGAAAAGGGTCATTGAAATTTGGATTGACGGTAGAGGCGAAAAAAGGCGGAAATGTCATTTTGCTTTGTTCGATTGCCAAGGGGGTACTTTGATTTTCGTGCTTTCAAAATGGCCACCGATGTCAATGATTGTGACTTATGAGATCCGTTACCTTGGGCGCAGCTGTTTATTACGTCTGAGAAGTATTTAACGAGCTGGCGACGTTTGTGCCTCGACGAGAGACTGCTGCGTTCCATTTCGGCGAACAATTTGTCAAAGTAACAGTCGATTAGCACTTCCATTGCTGATTTATTTATTTTTTCGTCTTTGTTCCTCCCTTACTTTTTCTCGCTGTCGTCGTCGCGTGGGGTTTAAGGATTTTCGGGCTCTACTTCACTTTGGGACTTTTTCCTCTCGCGAACCAACCTCTTGCCGATCGCTACGTTTCTGGATGACTTTTAAGCTGACGAGACAACGAGTACAGAACGAGGGATGCTTAACTCGATTAGCCATTAAGCGAGTACGCGAAAGGCTTCTTCGAGGTGTAGCTTCCTCGGGGTGCACCTTTGCATCTTTGGATATTCGCGTTTATTTTTGTCCCCATTCAATGTGAGGTTATGCTGTCGTTGATCGATTGTTTTTTTTTATGCATTCACTTTAAGAATATTACTATATATACCGAATTATAATTTAATAATTGAAAAATTTTGTATCGTTACACGCAAATACTGTTAAATCACAAAATATATATTATTAATCGGATAATTGTGATATTCGGTAACGTTACGTTAATTATTAAAAAAAAAGATATTACGCTATAAACAGTAACAAGGAACTTTCAAGCGATAATTAATCATTCCCATAAACTTAATTAATCAAGTATTAAGAATTTGAATTAAACGATACAAAATTAAGATATAAATTATCTGTTCGGACACTTTGTCGCATGACTTATTTTTTAATGATAACTGTAACGGGTGTCACAAAATTTAATTCTAACGACATAAACATTAATTAGTACTTAAGACACTTTAATAGCCAAGATTTCAATGTCAATTACAAATGCTGTTTAGTTTTTACAAAAACTCTACTTCAAATTGTCTTGTATTATTTTCATATCTCTGTATCTTCCAGGTACCTGTGTATGCCTGAAAATCAAGATCCGCAATTTCTTCTCGAATATCGTGGTCCAGTCACCATGAAGGGTAAATCGGAACCCATGAACGTGTGGTTCCTCTCCAGAGAGCGGGAGCTGCAGTCGTAATCAAATAACGAGAAACGATGCTCTAGAGTAGCAACAGTATAAAGAAATAGCAAAAAGTAAAAGAACTTTTCACAATAGCAATAACATCGAGATCCTACATAGGGTAAAAAGCGTGTAACAATACAATAAAGCTCCCGTACAATCATAAAGAATTGAATGATCCTCAGGGATAAAACGAACAAAAGATAAAACATAAACGGATTGCGTACTGTTATCGTTGAACTTTCGGCCATTTTTATTTTGATTACCAATAGAACAAAACAAGAGATTAAACTATCAGGCTGTTATCTATATAAGGCACGTGGTACCAATTGCAACTGTGAGATTGGTTAAATATAAAAATAATTAATAATCAATTAAAACAATATTGTTCCACGTTAGAAATATCATTAGTTTCATATAATACTTTAATAAGATATGTTTATTTCTATTACGTCATTCCGTTACGTCACTCTAATTAAGACGTGTCGTATTTTTTTTTTAATTATAAAAGCAAATAATCGAACGAGAGAGGGGAGTAACATTTAAAGATTTGAGATTACAGGCTCAAGTATTTTTAAAACTGTTGTACTCTAACTATATAGATTGTTATTAATTATTAATAATTTTTAATTATCATGTTAAAATATAATTATCGTACACGGACCTATAGTACCTATATATAGTAGTGTAGTAGGAATAAAAGATTTTTAGGACAGAAGGTCGAGGACCTTCGCTCCCGACGAAAATAGCTGCAGAATTACTTATCAAAGTGAAACAGGACGTAGTGTCTTGGCGTATAGCGAGATGAACGATAAAAAGATGAGAAAAAAAAAGAGAGAAGCTGTAGGAGTCAAATAAAGAAGCAAAACAAGATACCCGATGGAATGCACATGGCTGGGGGGTGTAACGGAACCTGTTCTAGTCCTCTTCGTCCCGTGCACGTCCCAAGGTCAGCATAATGACTATTATATAGCAACTGCGTCGAATGATCCAGTACCGAGAAAAATTTCATTCCAAAATTTCATCCCGATCGCTATAGTCGTTATGGTAAAAAAATCAAAATATATTTCCAGCTTAGAAAAGAACTTGACCCAACGAATCAGAGAAAAGTCGTCGCGACGCCACGATCATACTTATAGGCGTCCATTACGTTTATACCTACTTGAACGTAGAAACGTCGATATTATCAAACGATCGATACGATACAGTCATTTGATAATGTTTTATCCTGTATTCGGTATCTATAGGGTGTACTTTTATTATACGAAAACTTACCATAGTGGCAAGTCTGATTATAATTTGAGGGAGCAGCCACGATTTCTTGGTAACGATGAAATTATTTTTGACACCTTATATAGTTTTCAAACCTAAGAATCCTACAGTGTCACGTGGTAAAATCGAAAGAAAGAAATTTTGTATAAAATCGGTTAGATAAGACACTGGTAACATACTATAGATAAAGGGATGGATCATTAATATTTGTAATACGTTGGTAGCAATGGGATTGATGTTCGTATAGGGTGTGTCGAAAGTTTAGTAGCGAGAAGGATGGGGGACCTTGATTAATTATCTCTCATCTCCTATCGACCGAATCCATATATGTAGCAAAGGTTTAATTTTCAAGCTGATGGAAGAAAACCTTCGGGCATGAGAAGTTTTTGGTTTTGAATACGGTGTAGAAATTGTATTAAATTCTGTCGCTGTTTGAGAATTACCATATATACTAGAACGAACGCTTTGGTATTCGTATATGGAATTTATTGTTCGTGCACGTGCGTACCAAAGAGCTCGATATGATAAATAGTACAGTACCAATGAAAATCTGTCATTTATCAGAGAGTCTGAGGAGTCAGATTACAGAGCGGTACAGTGTATAATTAATCATTATAATTGAAGGAGGTTTCATTCGAATTGGTGCAACGAGTACGAATGATAATTGTGTCATACGTAATTGAACCAGCTTCGAAATAAGATCCTGTAACGAGAAATGCAATAAAGCGCTGTAGTCTGGGTCCAGCGAGTATACCTACTTAACGTCCTCCATAGGTATGCCGTAGGTCACTGGGATATGCATACCTGAGAGGGAGTGGCATTATGTTAATTTGATTTCGTACCTAGCTGTCCTTGATAACGGTTTACATTTACCCGAATCCATAGGAAGGAACAAAGTGTCCTGCATATTGTTGGCCGTCCTCTTTGTAAGATAATCATAATATTTCAGCGATACGAAATCAAAAGTATTAGATGAATTTTTGGTGAGATTTTTGGAAAAAATAAAAATAGACTACAATGCCAATTCAATAGAATAAATTTAACAGTCGACGGATACCAGACGTGACGACGATAGCTGAAAGAAGCACTTACGGATTATCGTGACACTGTAAAATTCCGGAATTCCAGGTGACGCATCTTGTAAAAGGTCACGAGGTGAGGTGGTCCACCTTTCGGGTCCCACGAAGTTAATAAAAGTGGGGCGAGCCGAGTCCGTGTGGAGACGACCCACGCAACGGGCCCGATAGGCCCAGGTGGGGCCAGCGAGTGTATTGGGTCCCGGCTGGGCCAGGAAAGTTTCGGCAGGTGTAATAAAGCCTGCTACAGCCAGGCTCTCTACCTACCTGACTATGGACGACAGTGAACGGTAAGGAACAGGTATTTAAATGAGAAACCGGATAGTCGATCCTACCTGACTCGGTAGAGGACGCCACGACCACCTCCTGAGGTCTCAACCAGTCCCAGTCTATAGGAGACTCGAGACTCGTTGCCGTCCCAGTCACCATTCCTGTCTACCTCCGTACCTCCTTCGGCGTCTCACCTCCCAGACTCCGGACCCTGAAGAGAGTCTACGGTCCCCACCCGGGCAACAGCCGCGTGAGTGAGTGTCAGCACCACTCAGTACAGTTAGTGACGGCCCGTGCCGAACGATCCGCGGCTGTCTTGGAGTTTACTATGCGGTAGTCCCAACACGAGTTTTTCGTGCGATCATCGTTTTGGTGTAATTGTTATTATTGTTCTTCGTAAGTGGTGCAATTCGAATGGATTAGGCAAACTTATATAATGGATATAAGCACAATGGATTTCGTCGCTGAATCTCCCACGTATTTCGTAACGGTTCTTTTTTAAGTCATTCGAAAACCTGACCACCATAACTTTCTTAAGGTACCTCCGAGCCCTTTATCTTGACTGTTCACTTCGAGTCCAACGCGATCTTGGATTGTTTGTTCGCGGTAAGAAGCGTGACCGGCTTCTCATTAATGTAGAAAGCATGTAGGATTTCCGGGAGGTATACACAGCCAGGTACCAGGGTCTTATGTGAAGGCGATGTGTACATAGTCTGAATTGGTGCGAGTAGGCTGAGATATTTGAGAATTACGAGAAGAGGAAGAGTAAATAAAATGATTTAATCATAACAAGAGTGCTGAGAAGGTAAAGAAGAAATTAGATCGGTGATAATATGGTGGTGAAATAAAATCGCGTTTCTTCGTAGACACAGAATGGAATCTTGACTTGTTAGACACAGCTGATGCACCACGTTGATGCACTCCCACGATGCATTATTAACCTCTCTTATTTCCATCCAAGTAACTGTATCGATAATTTGACGTTCGGTAGCTGCACTCGGGTGCACTGATGTTGTTGGTCGAAGGGCTCGAAGGAGTCCTACGAGCGAGAAATCGCTCGAGGTCGCGTAACATTACTTGCGAGTATCGAAATGCGATTGCCGATCCCGAGGCGTGTGTGCGAGGACACGATCATTGCCGAAGGAAGACGAATCGCGTAGGTTAGTCCTGGTGCAGAGTCGATCGGAACGATTCGGCGAGGTTCGGAAAGGCGAAGAGCAACGAGAGAAGTCGAAGTAGCGGTTGGAAGATAGCAGGATATACAGTAAGATTGTGGCCACAGTCGATCCAAGTTCGATTCTAGATCTTTCGAGAAATCGGCAAGCACGGTAATCGTTGATCGAGGATCGAGGAGTATTCGGCGACGAAATCCGTGCGGAAGTGACGGGATGTTAAGTAAAGATCGTTGAGTGTGCTTTGAGATTAATATGGGGGAATGTACCTTCCGAAGGGTGTATTCCAGGAAAGAGTCAACAGCGCCAGCAGCAGCAGCTTCAGCAACGAGGAAGAGCGAGGACCGGCCTCTGTAATCGAGATCGGTCCGGCGCCCAAACGAATCGGAAGCGGACGACTGGAGACGTCAGGTGACGAGACGCCGAGTCTCAAATCGAAACTAGAGCCGAATGTTTAAATGGATGAAGTAACCACGATGACCGTCCCACCACCACTGCAGGCTGGGAAGAGTCCGAGCCAAGGTGCTCGGCAGACTGTGTCAATCCGGGCAGTTTCCCCACCTTCAGCGCCCTCGGAGGCCGGAGCAACGGTATTCGTTGGAATTAGCGCTCCTGCAGATCCAGCCTCAACCTGGAGGATCCCGGAAGTGCAATCGTCGAATGGCTACGAGGCGCAGAGCAGCCAGGCGGCTCACGTAGTGAAGATCAAGATAAATCCGGACGAGAACGGAAAGGTGATATCGACTGTGCGTCTTACCCTAGACGAAGGTACCAGGAACGATAACAATAACGATATCAGTAACGAAAGTTTGACCACGAGGGACGGTTGTGTGGTGGTGAGTGCGACGAATGTGGCGAACAGCGAGCGAAGTAGTGAGGGCTGTGTGCGTATAAGTGTCGGTAGTAACGAGATCGAGCACCATCGCGAAGACATGGTCCAGCGTGGTACCGCCGAGACGCTGAACTCATCATTGAACAGATCGAACGCTTGTTTCTATTACGGATCCTTCCAGAACCCACTGAGCGCCATGGTCATGTCCAGCGGCCAGTGCTCGCCCAGCGACACCCTGGACAGTGGCACCTGCAGCGACCTGGACGGTACTCCGCCGCCTCTGCCCAAGAAGAAGAGTGCGAGTACCGTTATACTTGGGACTGGACAGCACAATCGTACCGGAAGCCTTACGAGCAGCGGGGCGGAAGTTGACAGTGATGACAACGAGAGCAACATCAGCTGCGACTCCTTGAACAGCGGGGAATTAGGAATTCCAAGCAACCTCGACCACGTAGCCGACAAGGACGCTCATCAAGGATTCCACCCCGTCTCGAGGGATCAGATCAGCGGATCCAAGGAGCCAGAGCCTGCGGATGACGTTCGAGAGGTATCTACCAACCTGGAATGCGTAACCCTTAATGGTAGAAGTGCTGGCTACTCATCCGCAGAGATAGATTCGAATTCCTGCTCCACGAGAGGCTCGCCCAGTGTCTCGCCGTCACCTTCGGGTACCTCGTCCTTGTCGAAGGCCTCGACGACTCCCAGGGTCAGGAGTCCCGACCTCATTGAGAACAAAAGACTATCGCCCGTCGTCAAGGAATGCACGTACGAGGAACGTAAACGGGAACAGGAGAGACTGGAGAAGGAATACGCGGCTGCTGATTTTTATGCGAATTATAATCGCACCAATGGAAACAAGTACCTATACGACGACGATCGGTTTTACAAGTTTCATCTGAACGAGCATCGCCGGGACGACGAGGACAAGCCTAAGGAACCGGGCCTCGAGGAGAAAGAGGATGGCGAATACTTTGCTGGATATCAGATCCTCGACCGAGAAGCCATACGTAGTGCCAAGGGAACCGTACGTGGTGTTAAGAACAGAGTACGAGCCGGAATAGCAACTTTCCTCCAGAAACCATCCTCCAAGGTTCGTATATTTTTAGTACGTGCTGTTTTATCGAAAAAAAAAAAAAAAAAAACGAACAATTTTTGTGAGCGTGCATTTTTATACAATCGCTATTGTCTCTTTGAGGATGGACAAGTGTACCTGAGATATACGTATAGGTATACGTACGTGTAGAATATAGTGCTGACTTTCATAAAGGACGTGATAATTATGCGAAGCAGGCTGGGTACCCTATGCTGGTACCTAGAACTGTCTACCTGCAAGAATTCTCAATGAAACTCTAATTAATCGAAAACTGCATGCTCTTTGCATTCTAAGTGCATTCTAATTGCATTTCACATTATTCACGTGTGACGTAGTGCTGAGTCCTTGCTGCAGGAAATTGTGCAGATTTTTTTTTTTTCATTCGTTCATTCATATCGTTCGTGGTGCTTTTCGTTAATTTTTTTAGGAATTTTACATTTTTCTTTGATCATGCAATCAAGCTGCTATTTTCTGCTCGCTTATCTTATTGGCGATTAACTTGGAGGTTTATCCGAAGAAAGTTTACCTGTGCGTACGACCTAGGTACTCAGCTGCCATATGACGCGTAATGGGTACAGTTAGAATGGCTCGTTCATTGGTCGCTTCCTGGGGAGTGCTTAGGGTCATCGTTATCGAGCGGCCAATCACGCAAGCGTATCTCAATATGTCCTTGTGGAAGATTTCCGGTGTTGCTATGCGAACAGGTATACCGATCGTCTCTTCGCAGCGGATCGGTCTAACGGTAGAACCGATACGCACGATAAGTCCAAGTAAGCGGGACACGCATATAGAATCTATACTCCGTTCGACGTATCTTGGAATTTGAGATTATAGAATTCGCTTTATATAATTCCCTATCAGATATGGCTTACGATGAAAATCGGTAAAAGACTTGAGGTCAATATTCAAAATTTACTATCAGCATCGGCCAGGTTCTTTGGATAGACCTATATGTGATTGACTGGTGATAATAACAGATAAAAGTTCAAAGATGAATTTGTGATTGAAAAAAAAATGTTAATTCAGCGACCTCACTGTATTTATTACAGCACTTTGTCCTAACCTACATTTATCGCACAGATGGTATAGAAAATGATTTTTGAATTATCGCTTTCTTTTTTGATGGTTATGTCCGAGATAATAATACCGGCGTCGGCGTCGTCAGTAACGTCGACTGAACGTCGAGCGGTAAACTGAACTTGATTTCATGTAGAAAGTTAAACAGTACTTTGCCAGTCGAGCCTAAATTCGTAAATGACGTCTCGTGTGAAGTACTGCGTAACCTGCTCTACATATTGTCCTTTTCCTCTCCCCTTCTATCCTGAGATAACATCATTGAGTCAGTAGGATAAATCCGTGACATTTTGATTCAGCCATTTTTTTTTTTGCAAAATTTTATATTTCACATACTGATTTTTTTTTTTAAATTAACGTCCACGCAAATTTGCACAATCATTCGCAATATTGCGATCTCTAATCTCCTAGTCTCTGGACCATTTTACCGTTCGCAATCTCACGCGTGAGGAAGCTGCATCTGCCGACTCTCGATTCCAGGCAAAGTTCCATTCTGCAGGATGTGTAATGACGATGCATTCCTTTTTTCACGTAATCTTCGCACACACATTAATCTTCCTCTATATCCATTTCACATATGGCATACATTGTGTGTTCTATCTGTATCGGATAATAAAATTTAATCAATGTGCATTGGTCATTTCATAAAATCACGAATTATTTAAAAAAATATGAAAATCAACGTAAACGGTCTTTGTCATTGATTATACTTATTTCATATATCCATGATCGATAGGTGTCACTGATTAACGGAAACGGGTTAATGGCAAAAATTAATTAAGTCATTTGATTAATTATATCCCATTAACTAGAGCCCGATATATGTATATAGGTTGTCCTTACTTAATGCTAATGGCTCCAATCGAATTCCTTCGCATGACATTATCGAATATTCTCCATATGATATATAATCGTAATTAACGGAGAGAAAGTGGTAATTTTATGTATATAAGTACCCAGTGTCAGGGAAACTCATAAAATATCGAATTTAATTAATTAAATGGAGCGCGTCGCTTTCTTAGCCTCCGAACACGAAACGTCCTCGTATATCATTAGCATGCGTGACACGTTTCTATACCATTGTAATTTCGACATTACTACGTCTTAGATTATCGTTTCTGTATAAACGTCCATTTATCGTGACCGTTCGTGTAACTGCAGTGTAATTTCCTGTATCTTTGGCTGCAGCTCAGGAAGGAAGGAAAATTGCGGACACCGCGTAACCATTACGTTTTAACGACACGTTGCATTTTGTAAACGTACGTAGAATGTAAAATCGCCGTGGCGATATAATTGCATAAATATTAATAAGGATCGAGTATCTTGTTAATATGGTAAAAACAACGAGAAAAAAATTGCTAATGAATAAAATAAATTAGACACGTTATACGTGTATGAGTATACAAATAATGTATATAGGTATACCTGTATAGGTAGTCCTGGGTATAGAAAAAATTATGTTTACCTCATGGAAGGTATGCAGTCGTATACCGGCATTTATGGATAATTGCATAAGGTTCAATTAAATCGTTAATTTTTTTATTGGTTTAATAATTGCGGGTCTGTGAGAATACACCGATCCTTCTAGAAACGATCTTTTGGAGTGGATGCTGGATATAGGACACGGATAGGTTTCTATTGGAGATTCTTTGTAAATTGTACTATGGCTCTTGGTCGACCTTGGAAATAGTGAAAATAGAAAAAAGTTGAATTTACGGAAATAAAATAGGTGAATCCTGGAATCGGGTAAAGTGAATAACGTTGCTTTATGTGTATCCGTGCGGACAGGCCTGGACCAACGGTTTGTACGGAATCATCTGGTTGGGTCGAATTGGGTTAGGTTGGGTTTAACCACGCTGGACAAAAAATGCAAATTATGCTGTGCTTGAAAACTCGTAAGTCGAGTCGTAAAACTGTGTTGAGAATCGACAAGATGCAACTTAGTGCAGGATAATTATGTTGCATTAAGTCGGGTTTTCTTCTCGTGCCACTGCGTGTAATATAACACGTAAAATTGTATACGGAAGAACTTGGAGAATGCAAGGAGTGGTGAACGAGTGATGGATTTTACTAGATTTTCTATTTTTAACGAAAAAAAATAAAATAATATCTTAGATATACAATAATTCAATATTTGTATAGTTACTCGATTGTTATGCTTATGTTTTAATATTTACTTACTTGATTATTTTCACGAACCACATTTGCTGTTTTTTTTTTTATTTTTGTGTGTCTTTCATTTGGAGAAAGCATGCAGTGAGTGGAAAGCACATATTTTCGACATAGCGTATAAGAGCATGCGAGAAAATTACAGTTCGCTGCTCCGTCGATACAAAAAAAATAGATTTTTTTTCTCCATGGATCTCGGGACGAGCAGGTCGTTCAGTGACGTCCTAGGAATTTAGTACACCCGAATTATCAATCGGTTCCGTAAAATTGTGAAAGTGTAAAATAGCACGACTTTAATCATAAAAGCCACGTTCCTCGTAAACAGCTGTTATCCGGTTACAAGTGTAAAATTCCAAAGTAATGTAACGCCTTAGCGACAGATAATAAGACTCCTTAGGCCGTAGGATTTACGTAAAGTAAACAGTGCGCGCGCATCCAATGGGTTTAGGTACAGTTTATGTTAACTTCGAAGAGTTTATTACCGACCGATGGTAACTGCACCAGTCCAGCATTGAGTAACCGTGCCACAAGCAGTTTATTATCAGTTGCGATTAACGTGACGACATTTGATAACACGGGAGCCAAGATAACACATATTTGTCGAATAATACGAATTATCATTCGATTCGTGAACCAATCGACAGCCAAGAAGACCAACTTTCGAATATCGAACGCGTTCGACGAATGGCAATTAATATAACGTTTTCTCATTGCTCGAGCAGGAAATCATTCGGCACGAGTGTCATTGGCTGATTCCTGGATCAGTGGCGATGACGAGAATCATTATGCGAATCAGGAAGTTCGAGAAACTCTATCTTTGAACGTTGCGAACGTTGCTGTTGGTTAGGCTGGGTTACGTTAGAAAGGACGGAGAATGGGTAGGAGTTGGTATTCTTGGAGAAATAAAATACATAAAATTCCTTTTTTCTCTAGTAATGAAACCATTGTTTTCCTACTGTATTATAGTTTGCTGTTCTTTAGGCTCTAATGGTGAAACTAATAAATTTTCTTGGGCCTAGCCTGACGTATCTCGTCCTATCTTGTATCTTATTTCAAAGGTGCTGGACCATCAACGCAATATAAACTAAGGCACATAAACGGTTTTAGGTTCGGTGCGAAACTACCGTAATAAAATGACAGTAAATTCTCTACTGAAATATTAATTACGTCGTTCGATTATCCTTGGTAGACTTTTATTTTAGAGGGGGACTATTTTACACGTGCTATATTATTAAACCAACATATCGTTCAGTACGGTGCTTTATATTTAAATTTTAAGCATCGATTGAAATTTATATTAATCTAAAATCGATTCGATACTCATTCATGGTTCGATAACTTGATAATTTTAGACTCAATAAGTAATCCTTACTCTACTACGTATGCTACGTATCTTACCTGTTAATTTAATCCGACGATCCATCTACCAATTTCACTCCATAGTTTCGTCTGATCAATTGAGTTATTTGATATCAGCCAAAATTTGACCCAGCTACTATTTCGCATACGTGACATCTGCGAACGTTAATTTAAAACTATAATTTATATACAAGACAGTAAGCTTTGGACTTTCTTTTTCTCCTGAGTGTTACCAACCTATTAGCATGTTTACTCCAAAGCGGCTATTACCCCTGTAACCATATCCCAAGATAAATGCAAACATACAGAACCATTAGCTGTCAATAGCCGGAACGTGTAAGACGACCCAGATTTTTCATAGCAAACGTTGAACCTGTTTCCAAGAAACATACAAGAATTCCAATATATATCATAAATATGTAAAATTTTGTATTTTTAAATATGAAAAATTCCAAAGCGACAGGATCGTCACAGGTGACAATGCGACTCTTTGTGAATTTCCCAGTTAAAGGAAACGCAGTAGGCATGTCCAGGAGACAAATCTGGTGGGAAAAGAGAAAGCAGGTCAAAGAGGCCGCCGCGGCGACAGGATCCTCCAGAGTCACAATCTCCGTCACAGTCTCAGACCGAAGACTCGGACCTACAATAAGGAGTCAGTCAGTCATTCAGTCAGTCTGAATTTTCTTGGCTCTTTACTTCCATCTCTCTCTTCTCGATCTCGACTCTCCGTGGCCTCGACTCCTGCCTCCACCTCCAGGAACACCTACCACCTTCACCTTTTTATCTTGCCACCACATTCTCTTCTTTAATCTTTCATCTCTCTCTCTCTCTCTCTCTCTCTCAATCCTCCTCCACCCACTGCCACCTCAGACCATCCCGAACCCACATTCTCTTCTTTAATCTTTCATCCTCGACTCTCCGTGGCCTCGACTCCTGCCTCCACCTCCAGGAACACCTACCACCTTCACCTTTTTATCTTGCCACCACATTCTCTTCTTTAATCTTTCATCTCTCTCTCTCTCTCTCTCTCTCTCAATCCTCCTCCACCCACTGCCACCTCAGACCATCCCGAACACTGTCTCTACATAGGCCCGGCTCGATTTGCCAAAAAGGGTTACTCTATCCAATAATCGCATGATCCATCTTCCCTTACGCCCAGTTACTTACTTTTTTACTCGGGCGTAAATTCATTATTTTCTAACCCAACAAATATTTGCCGAGAATCCAAAAGGAGTTCGTGATCCCAACTGACACGATAAACGGTCGCTTTTACCTATGTCAATTCATACAATGACTTTCACGAATCTTTGGTACAAGCCGACTGGTTTCTATTGACTATCCCGGTGTAACGTCCTCTTGCCGTTACGGCGCGAATGGCCGTTTCACGGAACGATTACCAGGCGCGACGAATCATGGGTAATAAACGAAATGTAATATGACGTTTATAGCTGCCAATGAATTTTGAGAATATAATTGTGTATGCCGGATATCGTGGTGTCAGGATACACGTGGTACTCCAGAATACTCGAGAAAGTATCGTATCAATTGAAGTTAGCCAAAACCAATTACTTTTTATGGTACAGCCAACTTCAGTCGGTACAATGGTTCTCGGGCCTCGTATACATTTATATACATATATGACCAAATTCAAGGGTTTTGTATCAACTGAAGTTGTATATTTTTTATTTCGCTGTTGCGTAACCAACTTCAGGTTGATTACATACTCGTGAATTTAATGTAATGAAAACGCCAATTTCGTGCGACAGTAGTAATAAAGAGATTGTGGGGAAAAAAATATATGAAGTGAAGAAAGCTCAGGAGAAAATGTCTAAGACGCATAAAGAGCAAAGTTCGTCTATTACGTGTGCAGCAATGGTAATTATACGAATGTTACTCAATGGTTAATTGCGTCACAGAGTAGGTACCTAACTGCAGTGGGTTCGGCAAAAAAAAAAGTTAAAGATAAAAGAAACGCTTTGTAAAATTAAATGTGCAAGTGTGAACGTCGCTTTGTATATTACCTATAGATACAGGTATGCCATTTCCAGTCAGATCGGAGTAATGACATTTTCTTTCCGATACGTAGGCGATGCTGTGAAACGTGCACATATAATTAACTGCACTCGCTGCAGTAGGTACTCGGCTTTATCTTGAATTTTTCAGCGAATCGACTATCGTCTCTTTCGAAATGAGGTATTGTGATGAGTCGGTTCGTAATAATAATCGCCAGTCTCCTAAGTGAGTGGCAACCCAATTATACCGTCGATTATTCATCGACGGTGTCATGTTATTTACTCGCCAATATGTTGCCAACAGGGTGGCAGCGGTGATTTCGGAATTTGATATTTTCGCAATCATCCACTTCCTGTCAGCTTTAACACACCGTGGAATATTGTATAATTTGATAATAATTTTATACCTGATATATCGATGATTTTCATCGATTTATCGATCTCGCATATTTTTGCGAATTTTTCAATACGTCGATATATAGAAATTGACAAGGACGACGTGCTATTTTGATGTTTTTTTTTCGTTTACAAAATTTCGGATTTTCTTTTAGAAAAAAGGATTTTCGAGAATTTTAAATGGCGGGCGATCAGTTTGGGTCGATTGATAAATTGGTCCTTCGTCTTGGGAAAATTCATCGATCAGTCGTCGATTGACCAAGAGCAATTCGCATTGGGAAAAGTCATTCGGGATCGTCTTTGAAGTCAGCTAACAGATCGTGATCGTGTTATGGATAATCGGTTGTGAAAGTTAACCGATCGAAACTCATCGTTTGGCTGTCATACTCGAATTCATCCTCTTAAAAGTTTTCCTTTTCTTTGTACGATCGGCTACAGTGGATTTTACATTGAATCGTTTCGCTAAACGATTCTCATTACTTTCACCGATGGTCCAAATAAATTGCGCTGTAATGACTTGACTTTGTCGAATGTTGACGCGCTCGTAATTATCGTTTATTATATGGGTGGTTGTTACGTATTGGGAAAATATTCACGAGGCCGGATTATTTAATTGATACATATGAATATGAAAATATATGAATTCATGATGAATATTATAATTATCATACTTTTCACCTTCTCTCCACGAAGCAGTGCGCACGAGTTGTATTGATTGCGTGTAATAAACATAAAAAGAATAATAATAATTTTTAAGGTTTATTAAAACAATGTTAATAAAAACGAATTCCATTTTTGCCAATTGGAGTAATATGTAATGTCGAAACTTTTACCAAGTATAAATTGCAAAAATAAAAGCTCATTCAATCGAGACAACTCAAGCAGACCCATAAGTGTATCATGTGAAGTTATAAAGAATAATATTTATACTAATTAACGCCATTGGCTATTTTATTAGTTAAATATTGGATCCGTTTATTTTTTTTTTTTTTTTTAATATCATGAAATATCATGCCACATTTTTACCCTTTGGTTTTTTTTTACTAAATTCAGTGATTCAGTGTTGTAATTCAATATAAATAGATCACAGCTATTGGTTAAGTTAAAATTCCTTGCAGTGAAAACGTAGGAAAATTGAAAATCTCAAAATTTTAAAAATTTCCCTCTTACTAATATTCAGGTGGATACGAGTGTGATTGTTTATTTATAATTTTTTTTGTATTTAATATAAATCTATATTAAAATATTAAAAGCGAAAGATGAAAATGATCGCGAACGAAAAGTTTAAATTATTTTCAACCCGCTTGAAATTATATTTAAGTTGGAAACGCATTAGTGGCGCCTTCGAGTTGAATCGATACTCGGAAAGTTATGCGTGAAGTTGTCTTTCGTTCCCTATTGAAACTTCAGTTTCACGAGTCTCTTTTAACAAACGTCATTAGTCACATAGTCACACCCATTTTCGAAATCCGTTAATCCTCCCGACAAACCGGAGACGTAAAAATTCCATCTTGTGCGTTTGACTCGTGCGATACGTTCAATGAGAAATTGGCGGGAAAGGAATGAAAATACAAATCATGAACAAGTTCCGTTTTGGATTTCTCAACATCTCAGGCAATTCGGGAGGAGTTTACGAACCAAAATGGTAAACAGCATTTGCATACACTATTCTAATCTAAAGGCGAGATCTTCCTCACATTATTTAAAGACGTATATAACTTTCCTCGGAATGGTATGTCGTATCCAGTAGAAGGAAAAAGCAATGAATTCAAAGGAAAAGCGCCAAACGCACAATAAAACTGATATAGATTTTTCTCATCTAGGCAGAATCTGTAAAATCGCGATTTCCCAGTGACACATATTCGCTTCTAGAAATCCAGGAAATTACGCCACGCGAAATTTCCTTACATACGAGCATTCCAAATAATCTCGAGGCTTCGAGACGTCAAATTTCCATTTTACGCCTTTTTTCCCTGTATTTCTACGAAATGTGTATCTGCGTAGTACCGACTTTAAATTTACGTATTTCTGTATAACGTGTCCTTGTTTATCCACGAGTAAACGTAAACAGCTCTATCTGTATTCTGGGAATGTACATTGCCGACATGGGTCATGTTACGTAGGAATGAAGAAGGTGCGTAAGTTTATCGCGTAACCAATCTACAGTTTTTTTTTTTTTTTTTTACTTAACAAGAAAACGAACACACTCGTTGCGTAACGATATATTGTTCGAATGTACATTTCCATTGATTGCATTGAGGAGAAGTCAAGATTGTCAGTGACAGTACATTAAGAAAATGAATGGATAAACTCGTTGCGGCTAATACGAATTATTTCACCGTCTCTTCTTGACGTTACCATCTTTGCAGATTCTTTCTTTACCGACGCGAGGATCTTGCTTTGCCTCATTTTTGACACTTTTTTTTCGTCTTCATTTTCAATGGCAATGTGACGTCACGTTATTCATACCTCGAACAGCCACCTGTACTACTTAGAGTCGACCTTATTTCTTCACATGCCTACAGCATTCCTTGCGTTCCAGTAATATTTACCGCTGTACTGAAATGCATATTATTCAAGAAAGCTAAACGACGTCTGGACCAGTTTCTTTATTTTGAATGGCACAGCCGATAGGGTATTAACCAAAATTATTTTCATTTACTTTAACTTTTTTTTCCAAAATTCAAACTAATAAGACCTTTCGTACGATCGATGTACCCAAAATGAGGAGAGAACGACTTTGCTATCAGAGTATATCGTATATGTCCAGATGTCTATATCGAAAATTTTGATATACTGTTCGTCTGATAAAGATTAACTAAGATTAAGTTTTGCAGTCACTTCGAAAGTGAATACAGAGTGTCTCATTAGGCTTCGCTGTGAGTTGACGCAGAATTCATATAACATTGTCCAGACTGGAAGCCTTGCAATTTTACGTTATTCCCTATAGACGAAAACATTTGGTTTCCTTGATTAAGCTAGAGTAAAACTTTTCCATAATAAAGATTATGGCAGAAATCCATGTTCAAGAGAAAATGAACATTTTACTAAGGACAACTACGATTTACGATTTTGTACATGGTGGAGTCACGTGATAATATATTTTTTTGTAAAATAAAATACGTGGAGTTTGATAAAAGGAAAAGAAATTACTGTGCAAAAATAAAAGGAAATACACTAGGAGGAAATAAGGTTCGTTCTTTAGTCTATAGTCTTTTTAAAATGGAGTCATATTCGTTCTTACAGATCTGATGCAAAGGCTCTTTCGAAATGGCAGGTAACTCTGTCATTATACGAATGACAGACTGTCCGCACGGCGTTAGTTGCCATATAGAAAACGTCTTTTGAAATTAAATCTTCTAAACAGGCTTTGTTAAATAGTCACGAGACACGTTGTTTTATGTCATTTATAAATCACGGCAGATTCCAAGATATGTATATCTATACGAATAAAGACTGCCATAGAATCCATTGGGGAAAAGTGAACTGAATAGGAATTCGGGGAAACGTGAAATAGACGGTAAACCGAGAGAAAAAAAAAGAATAAACAGAAAAATTAAATAAATGTCAATCGTTGTAACTTTAATTCGTATCTTATCGTGTATTGCAATATTGCGTTTTTTAAATAATGTAAATATTCTCATGGTCGTGTTTGCAATCAGTCACGATTTAAGTATCCCACTGGAACATTCCGAATTTGCATATTTACCTGCATATCTATGATTACCAACTGACTATGAAATTACGTCCGCGATAAAAAAAAAATTGAAAAATTTGCAATTTTGAAAAAAATCATTTTGCATCATAACTAATCGCCATCAATTGCGAATTTACATACTTGTTAAATTTTTATCGCAGAACAGTACCGATTATATTTTTCGATTAATGGAGGTAATGAAAATTCAATCTAGTCAAAGATTCCAAAATTATCTCAGCTTTCAAATAAGTGAATTTAATAAAATTTTCGAAAATTATTTTACCATTACAATTCCCGTTGATAAAGTCTAACTTCACTGTTTGTCACTTCGAACGAAATACTGTTAAAAACTGAGCGAGCAGGTTTTCACTTTTAGTTTTTTTAAGGCCTCGTATTTTTTATTTTGAAATTATCAATATATAATATACTTTTTAATTTCCTCTCTACATGTTGACTTATATTTTCCAGTGCACTCGCGTTCGCTTTGCCGCCTCCCTCACCAACTTTTTTCAATTACCAAAAGTGACGTCAGGCTTCAATTTTAATCTTCCGTAAGAAGGTACCCAAGGCAGCCGCAGCGCGGCGCTGCTAAGACTCATCCATTAAATGTGACGTATAGACAAAAAGGAAGAAATGACGTATGAACGTTATAAACTTTAGATGAAATTCTTTAATAATTCGTTCGCATATCAGACCAAGTAGACAAAAGCATTCCTGATATGATTTGCTATACAGTATACCTATATAGCATTTAAATAATATATCCGAAATCCTGCACAGTTTTGAATTCCCCAAATTCAATAATTCCAATGGGAATTTGTTACGACTATTACGTCATGTAGGACGTTCCCTCGCGACGTATGTTAAATTATGGATAATTTATTATAATGACATTATAATCTGCCCGTTGTTAATAATAATGATATTGAACTGGAACGAATTATATTAGAGGTCCATGCAGCATCCGGCAAATGAAAAATCTATAACGCATTGATATGAATTTTAATTTGGAATTAAACAAATTATTTTACGTTCGCTTAGATAACGTCGCGCGAAATGATTCAAAACAAAATTATAACTATCGGATATATTGAGAATCGATCGATTTATATTGATTTTGTTAAAAAGGTCAAAGGCAACACTCGTATGACGCAACAGTCAGTAATTGAATGACTTATTTTATTGTAGGAAATCAGCTGTTCAAATGATGTAATGAAGCGATTAGTCCTTATTTAAAATTCTTCTGATCGATACTAAATTCAGGTGCAAATTTACTGCTTTTGATATTTGAAAATTCAATTGCAGGGCCGCATCGATGTAATTTTATTTTTAGACACGTATGTAGGGGCAATTTACTGTATAAATGTGTCAAGATGCAACGTGCGTTAACCCATTATCTCTCAAGGCTCATAGGTAATATTGTTTTTCGCGAATATCACGTGTGTTAAATTAAACATAAATTTTCTTTTCCAAGCGGTTATCTGAAAACTTTCTTTATTCCTTATGGTATTATAAATACGATTCCAGTCTAAAACGACTTTCGAGCGGGACTGTCAACTCGAGCGATTTTTTTCATTGAAACACTGCAAATTTCTTATAGCAAAAATCTTTCTGAAATAAACTTCTTTTCACCCGCATCAATTATAGTATCTAATAAACTTAGAAATATCAGATGATTTATCCAAAAAGGAGGGTCAGATAAAAAAATGGAATAAAAATAGATGCCGATGCCAGAGCTCTATTAGCTCAAAAAACGAATTCGACGATATAAATGATGATATAAATCTTCACGTAAACCAATTCCAATAATACGGGTGTGTTCCGAAAAAAAAAAGATTCCTTCCATACCGACGCGATGTTATCCCGTAAAACGAGAACGTTATGTTATAATGTATATACCGTAAACATATAATACATAAAGTCAAATGTAACTTTCTTGCCTTATTTTTCAACAAAGTTGAAATACCGCGCATCAAAATTTGTTTCAATCATTTTGATTCTAAATTTTCGTTCGTGCTTAACTGATTGATGTTTTTTATATTTGTTGACATCAAAGACAGAAGCGAGACTCGACTAAGCGTAAAGATCGAAATCCGATATTTCGTTAGACATACATAAAGGTGATTTTGAAATAAGCATCCGCTGTCTTAGGCTTAATGGTAACGAGTTTCTACATCGTGATAATCAATTTCGCCTCAGGTAAAATTCTTTATTACAAAAAAAAATGCTAATCGCCTGGAGCCTCTTGCATTGATTATAAACATTGGACAGTTGGAAGTCAGGTTAATTATAAGTATCAAAAGTTTATGAGCTTTTTGGTAGGGATTTATTTTGCTCCCTGCAAATTTTTTTACTATATTTTCCAACTCCTCCCGAGTCTTGTATCCTATACTTGCCCCATGAAAATCCATAAAACAAAGTTACGAGAATTTTTATATTTAACGACCTTCGTTTTATCTGTCCTTAGGAATTTTTATTATAGCTCATAATCAGTCCAATCGGTCGAGCCAATTATAATTGAAAAAATTAACCTTAATTTTGAAAAAATTTAACAGACCAAAGATTTCGTCCTCATCTTTTTTATCATTGCTAAATTATTATTTTCCGACGCAACTAATTGGACGTTTTTTACAGCGCGACAATTTTGGCAAAATATTGAAATCCTCGGATCCCAAACAAATTATGTACAAACTACAAATCCGTGTTAAATATGCACACGTTATGTTTTAAAGATACTTATAGTAAGGTTGACTTTACTAATTAGCATAAATTCCTACTTGTCAATTGAACTTTTAATTGCAATACAGACCTCAATTTATGACGGACACTTCGTTCGGATACAATCTGATTGATCTGATCGTATTGATATCGATATGACATTTTCTTCAAGCCTTAATTGTTTTAAAACACTGGAATTCCCAATGTGTAATATGAGATTAAAAGTGTCTACTAATACGTATCTTGATGCTCAGATTAAAAATTACCAAAACAATTGAATAAATTAAATATCAAAACAATTATAACGGTCCAATAGATTTCGTATATAATACAAGTGTTTCAGTAGAATTTCATTCCTCTGAATATTCATTGAAAACATAAGCTAACGAGAATTTCGAAAACATCTTTAAAAAATAATTAAAAAAAAAGAACCTGACAAGAATTTTGAATTTGTACAAAATTTCAAGGTAACCTAGTAACATTAAGTACATATTGCTTTAAAATTACATTACCAAAAAACCTGTTTGCCATTTTAAATGAAGTCATTAATATCGTTTTAAGGTCAAAAAATTAATTATCATCAATATACCATAGTTGTGCCTGACGTGTACAAGTTTTGTTAGCGTATGCTTGATGTAATAAATTATGATTTAATACATTTGTCGTTAATCTTATTGCGCAAGTAGAATGCGCATTAAGATTTAAAATTACTAAAATTCTCATTAAGTTCTCATCTCGTTAATGACCTACTATTCCACTTGAGTATCCGTACATTAAACAGCAGCACACAAATAATATTTATAATCACAATCCAACTATCTGTAAACCTATAATTAATCTAACAAGTAAAATTACGATGAACTATTATACATGGCATTTATACGTTGAGCCAAATAAAATGTACGTTTTATCACCGCAAATCTAGTGCATCTAACTGCATTCCCGCTATTGCGAATTTTACAACTGCGTCAGCTTACTCGAAAGCTTGGTAATGTCCGTCATTCTCAATTTATCAATTAAACGATCATAACAGTGAAGATCCGCAAAGTTCACGTTAAAGTGTTGCAAAAATTGTATTCGCTAACGCAAAAATTCAGTCGGGCCATTGAAAGACATTAAAATTCGAAAAATCGTATTGCGCATGCGCCAACGAGTACGCGCGATAAGTATAAAATCGTAGAGATCAACAGCCACACACATATTGCATATCATCGGGTAAAACACGCAGGATCAATACGCAAAAGACTAACTGTGTTCGGTTGCCTTTGAACAAGGACAAAATAACAACGCGCTTTACGCGAAACACGCATTACGCCATTTTACCTAAGGCTGTTTCTAGCTAATGTAACATGGGTCGTAGTATGTATCATGTATATATATGCATATACCGTATATATAATCTCATGAATACATCGTGACTCGCGTGTTAAAATTTACCACTCGCTTTTCCAAACGTACAAAAATCGAATCACGGCATTATTTGAGGCTAGGTACTAATACTACGTAACTACCCAACTTCACACGTTGTTGCTTTAAATTATTCCGAGGTGCTCCAATGTGCATGGCAGAGCTCAATTAGAATTACGGATATGCTCGACGCGTTACTTTTCTATCTGATTATAGATATTTTAATGATAGCTCTGCCAGTGGCATTACGTGCCTACGATAGAGTCATTTCGCGACGTGATTGCTGGACTCGTGAGAATCGTTGAAACTTTGACCATCATAAATGTCTTTTCAATAGAACGCCAGGTGGCTGATATAATTTCATATAGATATGTAAATCGTGGGCATTGCTAAGCCTCTCCTAGAGGTTGTTTCAAAGTGATATGTACCAGTGAGATTCATCCACGTGAACTTATGATATATGTATATTCCATACGGTACTGCTGGAGTCGCTGAGTAATACTTTATCTTTCCATTGCGCAATTATGCCTTTTTTCTTCTTATTCTCTTTTTTATTATTTTCTCTTACAATGTCATCTTTCAATATATATATATATATATATTTTGCCTTATCTTATCATGTCTCTGAGGTGTGAGTCATAGTTTGATGATTCATAGTAATTTATCAAGACTCGTTTAATTCACTCAATTACCTGTAATTTACGTATGGCTTTCGTATGCTGTAACTGGATTAGTCATTTCATGTCTTGATACCAGGGAGCTCGTATCGAACTGCGTGAATAAAAGAAGTTTTGTAGCGTATGACCAACGTCATACGTCCAATTGTTATTAAGGCTTTAATAACACGAATGGATGTAGACAGGAAAAAAACATCCATTGGAATATATTATTCGATTTTTTTTCCAATTTCCAGTATCACTTATCCTTAATTACTCCAATTTAATTACACACCCTCGTTTGGGCTCCAGTTGAAAAATCTTCAGGACCCTGAGTCACGAATAAAAGGGAGTGACGCTCTGATCGAAGGAAAAAAAATCACGTAGTGAAAACAAATTTAAACAGTTATTCTCACCAGCAATAAAGTTTACGTAGTTATTATCCCCGTTACACCGACTACTGTAGTCAAATGAATGCTACCCTGAAACAAAATAATTTGCAACGTTGTAAATACAATTTTTCATTAATCCGACAGTCACACTAACCCTCGATTATGCCAATTCAATTACACATCCTTATTTGAAACTTCATTTAAAAATCTCAAAGACCCTCAAACACGAATATCAAATGAAGTACAGTCGTCGAAAAAAATTATTTAATGAAAAATATAAACAATCGGTCTCACGTATAATGACGTTTACATGGTGATTATCGACGTTACACTGACTACCGTAGTCAAAGGAAGGTTATATCGGAACGAAGTAGTCTCCATAAATTTGCAACAGGTGAACAGCGCCATATTGTTCGCGTTACGTGGAGCAAAGTATCGCCATACTAATCTTACGCAGTGAAAGTTAATTTAACAAAATCATGATCTCTGCGCTCTCGTCTCCCCGCTATGGTCGCGACCAGTGGTAGTCTCTCCTACTCACTCTTTCTCTCTCTCTCTCACTCGCATTTCCTAACTCCTCTATATTTCTCTCCGTATTGACTCTCAGTCTCCCGGTTACGTAAGCGAACAAGAAAAATATTTGATGTAAGCAGCAGCGATCGCCACCGTCGGCAATCGCCTATTTGCGCAAGATTCAAATCTAAAGAATGCACAGGTTTAACGAACAACTGATTACTCGACTTTAAGAACGCACGGAGACCACATACAGTGGATCTTCGGTTGAACTTTTTCAAAGTAAAGTAAAAATTTGTTCATAAGGCCACGGAAGCTCGAAGAACAATTATTACATAACGTGCCACTAATGACTTGATCAATATTCCATAAAAAGAGGGACCCTTATAATTAATTAGAGTCCGCGCAAAGGGGTCGGGATAATTGTTAAGGAGACGAGGCGGCCATCTTTTAATTATTATGCATTTCACACAAAATCGTCTACTGCGTGTTTTGTACCAGCGTTGAAAAAAGTGCGGGAACTAATTGCAATTTAAATTTTTTAACGTGCGTTCGCAAACTCTCCTTTTCTTTCGGCTTCGTCCTCGCACGGGGATACGTTTCAGTCGTAAAGTCTCCAGATCGTTTCGTCAGTCCAATGCCCATACTTATTGGTACGATATAGATACGTCTGCCGCACGCAGTAACCATTATTGCTGCTAAGTAAAATTGCCGCGTACTGCATTCTGGAGTAATTGTACGTTATAAAGGTGGAATAGAAAAAAAAAACACAGTCCGTAGCTAGAAATATCTTAGAAATGTCTTGGTGACTGCACGCCTGCGTTCGTTCACAACGCGTCTGGCATATAAGAAAGCATGCAGGGCATGTTCCTCCGAACTGGTTGTGTGAACGGACGTTTACGCGAAATGCAATAAATTATATTAGTATGCCGTACGTGACTACAGTGCAGCAAGAGCTTCGTAACGTCATCATGTTGCCTGCGGTCTGATGGTTTAGAACTAGTGCATAGATAAGGCGTACGGGTTGTGTGAAAAATTGTTGGCTTTTTATATAATACAGCATTAACGGTATTGCGTAACGAAACGGAAAGTCTCCCTTTCCTTACATCTATTTCCACAATCGGTCGAAGACGATAAAGCGGCAAACGCAGCGTAAGCGTTGATAGTATTTCTGGATTAATATAGTACCTATATATGAAAGCAGAAAGATAAAGTCCAATCGGCTGATGAGAAATATTCATCGAATCATTGTATCGGGAAGCATTGATTGTAAATGCACTTGAATATGGAGTGATGTGATATGAAAAGAAATAGAGTCGCTGTTCTCGATTAAATTGAATACTGATACGAATTTGAACCAAATCCGATAGAATCGCCGAACTGTAAAGAATGGTGTACACTGAAATTCTCATGAGAATGTATCTTCGTTTTTTGCATTAAAGTCAACATTGATATACCTGCTATTCGATACGCAAATCTTTGGCTATACAAAGAAGATCGTAATCAATGAAATCTATATATGTCAGTATATTCAGTAGTAAATAATATTAGATTGAATTATCATTACTAATATTGTAAATAGCAGGGAAAAAAGTTCGCGTGTATGAAAACTAGAACGATGGAAGTCTGAATTATCTGTCATATTGGTTATCGTATAAGCGTATCCGTACCAGTTTGCACTTAAATAATACAAATTGAAAGAACAAATATGCCAAGTGTAAAATCGAGAGTAGAGACGCCATTACGCATAAAAAGGTCATGTAGACAGAGATATTATTAGGCAAGCAGACGTGTTAGACCTAATGAGAAATTTTTAACGTAACGGAGAAAATACATAGAGCGACACTGGATTCGTTTCTAGAAATGAAATCGCCGTCTCACGGTCTCAATGACGATTGAGATAGCGCTTAAGTCGCGCCAGATTAGCTTATTAAAGTTGGCAGCAAGTTGCGAATTTCAAGATCGCACTCGTTCAGCAATTAGACTGCAGGTCCAGTGAATACAGGATATCTTAATTTCAGAAGAGGATGCTGGAATGGCTTGAGTTGGCGAGCTTTAAACCAAAAAAAAAACTTAATGAGAAGAAAAAAAAGGCACCATATCCTTGAGGCTAAAGGGGACGCTTTCGAAGCGTGCCATAAATCTAAATTACCTGACAGAAAACTGCGACGACGTAGACGTGGAGAGTGAGGTTACTGTGCTTTTTCTTCTTTTATTTTTTTTTCACTCCCTTTTTTCCTCTTTGCTGTGGTAAAAACTTCGTCTGCAGTAGCCGTATGACAGTTTGAGGTTAGATCGCTCGGTCGCTGTGATAACTTTGCGTAAATGGTGAATAATAAATATTTCCTTACATCACTTCATAAATATGTAAACAATAGACATATGTTCATTTCAGCGCAAGACTCAATTGCAAATTTGTCCGTCGGTTCGTTTCAATGTCAATGACTATCTTGCATCGTTACGTGAGAATCACGAAGTTGAAGCCATCTGGGAAAATATATGAAAGCATTATTAAAGTAGTCATACAACCGTATAATCGCAATTAAAGGTCTCGATCGTTATTATTTCGCAAGATGTATATCTCGTACCATATTTCATGTACTTGCGGAGCGTGCGAACTTGTGGGTCGAGCATAAGTGCGGACAGTACGAAGTAAGGATAGGTATGCGTTCCCGTCGATGGTGCTGCCACCGCTGTACTAATAAGAGAACGTACCTTTTTTTATTTTGTTTCAGAACTACAAGGCGAAAGACGCGGGAAAAGTTGTGGTCTACACGACGACAATGGGAATCGTGAGGGAGACTTATTACGCCTGTATGAAGGTCAAGCAAATCCTCAGGACACATATGGTCAAATACGAGGAACGAGACATGTTCATGAGCGCAGAATCTCAGACTGAATTAAGAGACCGTATTGGATGCACGACCATTCAAGTACCACAGTTATTCATAGATGGCCAATACATTGGGGTACGTTCAGTGCATTATATGTATATCAAAGCTTCTATTATCCGCCACCAGAGTGCATCTGTCTGTTTCTAATTCGTAGTTCAGTACGCTATAGCGAAGACTCTGGTTCAGTACGCTAATACATATTGGTTTTGCGTCCACCTGATATAGAAATAGTAGTGCAATTGAGTTGAGGAACTACGTCAATATCAAGGGGATGGATAAAGCCGACGACAGGATATGCGTGGGTGATTAAGTTTTCAACAAATTAAGAAAACCAAGGAATTTCAATATTGAGCAATAAACGAAAGTTTTTTTCCAATTTAGCTCTTGTATTTTATTCTGTGAATTTCAACCCTTGAGAATTTTTTATTTTCAACCATTGAGTAATTATACGCCCCTTTCGACACACTATATAGATTGTACTTGCGTAATTGTAAAAATTTCAAAGTTATCGATATGAACGTGTAACGGAATAAAATTTTTTTCCCAAAAAATCATTTTAATCATTTCTGTACGTAACAATGAATTTTTATTAAAGTATATAATAGATTTTTTTCAATACTAAATTCTTAGTTACTCTCGCCTATATCACAGACATACTAATTTTCATTGTATATCGTGAACGCGTTAATAGTATTTTTATCTATGGTATTGACAATAAAGTTGTTATCCATGTTATCAGTCTATTGACTCTACGAGTGAAACAGGCTCACCCACGTGTATCGACGGCAGGCACCCGTGCTGCAATAGCACGAGGCGGCGAAATATCCCAGTGAGGACTGAACCAAAGCCTCAGCACGTGAGCAGCTGTTCCTGATGTTTCATTGAACGTTACAAGGTTCAACGTAAGCGGCTTTGTCCTCGAGTAGGATGATATCGAGCGACCTTAATACGATATAAAATTCATAGATCAAAATTTCATTGGTTTATAACAGGAAGTACCTTACCCCACTCTTATCATCTCACATTCATACATATATAACCCAATAAATACATATACTAATACACATCCTGTGGTCTCTTCGTACTCCAAAAATCCTCTTGGACTTACATAAGCGTCAGACCCATTACGCAACGAGGGACTTTTGACTGCGAGAAAGTCCCCAGCGTCCACGTGAAATGTCAAAGATGGCCGCCGACGTATACTAGTCGCCAGTTTTAAAATCGCAAACAGCAGCAAAACAGGAATTCTGTGGATCCCAACGCGCTCGTACCTGAGTTCCTTCATTGCTTGGAATGGAAACTCGTAGGCCATTATGGAACGTGCGAAATGTTCAACGAGACGGACGGCCACAACCGGTTGAGTATTACTGCTGCAGTGTGCAGTATTCAGTACTTGCCGTGGTGGCGCTGTCAGCGAGTTTTCTACTACTTATCAGTACAGTAGCTGTCAGAAGTAGGATTCTTTTTGAACTGTATATAGATATACTGGTTAACATAGGTTTTGCAGATATAAACTCATGTTATTTATACACATAACTATGTAAATAAGCTTATGTCACATACCGGATCTGGATCTTCGTAGTACCTTAATTGATAATCAGTCTATCATTCCTCCAAGCGACTTATTACCGGTACGTAATTACGTATCGGAAAATAGAATCAGAAAGAGACAAATCATTTCCTGTCTCGTGCCAAATCCAGACTTGGCAATACGGGTGCACGTTCTTTTTCTTCTTTTCTTAATCTTGTCCAATCAAGTACATGTTCCTTGACAGCAGCCTGTATGAAATAAAATCAGCCATTAATAAGTCTCTAATAACATTGGCACATGTTGATTACAAGTAACGGTAGCAATGACGTCATACAGTATGATATACGGAAATTACGTTATAAGCTAGATCACTGTGATAAATATTTTTAATATAACGTCTAATTATCAACTTTATTATTTTCCCACGGTGTATTTAACACCGGATTCATTCAACTGGTCCACGCGTTAAACTATACCTGGTGTACTGTAAATTGAGATGAAATCTTCCTGTACTGTCTCATATACGTATAGCTACTTCCAATCGGTTATGTGAGAAGCTGAAAGAGTCGGTTACATCGAGGCCATGAGACACCATTTCATTCAAGCGCTATTTCTTCGACTCCATTCACAGAATTCTTTGGCGCTCAAGATAAATAGCATAAGATGTACTTTGGGTATTTTTGACGGAGAGTTCAAGTTGTCCTTATACAATTAGCATCGCGGAGAAGCATATTGAGAATGGATAAAATTTTATTTGGGGATATGATTGGTACATACAGAATGAAACTTTGGATTGGGAGTTGGCGGGAACCTATGTGGCTTAGCTATATACACATAAGTGAAATGTCAAGCTATTTGATCCAAGGACATGAGCGAGAGCGAATGGTGAGCTTTGCCTATATGTTACCACCTGGAGCTGTTCTCCTGTAACTGTCTCTCTATATTTCTGTTAACGTGTCCGTGTATCCGCGGACTGCGTTCCAATCTGCTTGCGTCATATTATTATTTTATATGCGGCATAAGTGGTTGGTGTGAAAAAAAAGGCACGTGGAACGCAATTCGCTCGTGTCTCTATAAGTGTCGCTGACTTTTGATTTTAATTATCCTGGAAATAGAGAGCATTGGCAAATGCGTATTAATTAGATTGATGGTTCTTTTGGATGAAATACGCATTTTCGATTAGATTATTATTATACGTATGTTTTATTTTTTCGTTCTTGGATAGAAGTGGCAATTTAGATTTTGAGATAAAATATATTTTTTTTATTGGTTATTTGGCTGCTTCTTTTTTGAAAATTGATATTTGGGTTATTTGATTTTATTGTTTCTTTCTTTTTTTTTAGGATGCAGACGCAGTTGAACGACTTAACGAGTCGGGTGAACTTCGACGCATGCTTAAGCCTTATAAGGTAATTTATTATGAAATGTATAAATTAATTGAAAATCTATCGCCTGAACAGTTTAATCTGTATAATGAAATCCGAGTTGAGTATTACGCAATGTGATCTTTTTAATTTAAAATGTGATTTTTTAAATCTTTTACTCTCTCTCTCTCTCTCTCTCTCTCTCTCTCTCTCTCTCTCTATCTCCCCCCACCCCCCTTACTCTCTGTAACAAACGAGAAGTTCAATTTCGAAAATGGTCAGAGCGCGAAATTATTAAAATTGTTGGATCTTATATCAACGAACAAATTACCATCAGGATTGGTTTCATCTATCTGCTCTCTCAACTCAATTTCATTCGGACGTTGAACGTATTGAGCAATTATTGCGGCAAAGCGGGAGCAAAAGTGGTTGCAATTAGACGGAATCTGAGCGCAGGAAAGTGGTACGCGATAAAACAGTGCCAGATAAAACAGACTATACGTATACACAAATCCGCCGTATTTGACGCACAGAAAAGAAAAGGTTTGAGAAAAACGAAAATTGATTCGATACGGAAGCAAGATTATCAGGATGCCAAGAACTACGTGGAAACTATTCCAAGAACTATGAAAAACCCGTATAGAGTACCGTGGCAATTCTTATTAAAACACAAACCTATACAAAAAGTCACGTAGCAGCTTGCTCGTTAGTACAGAAGATACAATATATATTTTTAGATAGATAAAAAAGCAGATAAAAAAAGAGCCAGTGAGTTCACCCATCCACAAATTTCGAATATAAACTCGTACGAGTATCTCAACCATACAAATTGTTGTACACATCCATCAACAGAATACATTTATACATAGTCTGTACTTGCCACACGATTCTCCAACATTTTCTTGTGTATTCTTCACTGTTAACGCACAAAAAGCATTCGTGTAATTAGAATTCGTAAACATTGTCGAGCAATCTAAACAATATGGGAACTCGCGCCGCGCCAAATAAAGTTTGCAGAAGTATAAAACGTCGAATATTATCATTCAGATGGGAGTTTATGATAAGAGAAGTACATACATATGGCGCCATTATCAATCCGCGATAGAACTAGTGCTTTGAAGTTAGCTAAATTGTAAAAAAAAAACACCCATAAAAGTCGCAAAATATTTGAGAGCCGTTAAGAATTTTAATATACAGACATGTAAAAGAATGAATCTAGCTTAAATTTATTCATAGGAAAAATTCTTTTTGGAAAAATCCAAACTCATTCATCCTCCAGTCGCAGCTTCAGTACAAAACTGTTCACGGTGAACATATGTGCTCATGAATTTATGTATATCTGTTGATCTACCTACATACGTCAGGCAGACAACAAGAAATAAGACTCGAACAGCACGCGTATTGTATATCGTAAAGGAATCTATGTGCATAGCGTAGATCGTTGCAGACACAAGGTTATACAATCCTTTCACTTTTATCTGACAGTATCTAACCTTACGCACCAATTCACCGTCAATTCCTAGTCATTATTTTATATTCCTTCCAGCCTCCTACTCTGTCATACCGATTGTAAATTTCGGCGTCAAGCGATAGGGAACTTACCTTGCATCAAATAAAGGTCGTTTACACTCTCTTGTTTCCCGGAAGCATTCCTTCGGTTCTGAATTACCTCGTATCCGTCTAGTTTCGTATTGTCATAAGATTACGAAACGGTTTGTTCTTCTTTGTAAGTAAACTCACATCAAACTGAAACTGTATAATTATTTGCCTTTTATCTGTGTTTATACAACACCATTCACAATGGACATCCATCTTGGTTGTCACTGCGATCCCGATCGTGGCGCCACACTCCTTCTATTATGCGCATGCGCACGCCTCTCAGTTATGTCACGCGATTCGTACTGAATAACATTTATTTCTTTAAAAATTTCTATGCGACTGCAGAAGCAACAGGGTAACGTGGTTGACTGTAATATTTGTATATATATTTGTTGATTACCACTTTATGTCTAAACTACGAAACCGATTTTTTAATGCTACAGTCATTCAACCCTGTGTCGAATCCTTGTCGTTTTTTTCTTTTTACAAAATTTTTTTCATCCAGCTTCCTCTCATGTAAATCCGTCACTGTTGCAAAACGTTTTTTTTTACATTGTTCGCCTGATTTTTTTGAATTGTATTCTTTGTTTCGTTTAACCTTATTTACTATCCCATTTTTCAATCGTCTCTATTACAAGTGCAAGTGAGAGAGAGAAAGAGAAAGTACAGTCCATCTTAAGGGTCGAATTGATATTGACGTTGAAGAAGAGACGCAAAATCAGCGTGACAAATCATTGAATCAGTAAGATCGATAAAATTTCCCGTGGTTAACCCGTAACGGCTAAATTCATTCAGAGCAATTACTCGATCGCGGGAAAGCCGCTTGACGGAAATGAACTAACAAATGAAAGCTTCTTAAACGATATTCATTTTTTTAACTCTCTTATTCTCTCACAGAGTGCGGACGCGTGTACTACCTGTAAAATTTGTGGTGGCTATCGACTTCTACCGTGTCCAGTTTGCAACGGCAGCAAAAAGTCCGTTCATCGCAACGACTTCACCACGGAATTCGTCGCCCTGAAGTGTATGAACTGCGACGAAGTGGGATTGGTCCGTTGTCAGCACTGTTAATGGGAATTCATAATCGCCGGAACGTACACCACCTGCTCAACTTCATCATACGGTCTAACCTACAAAACTATTAACTTATATTTTATTTAAGATAAGGTGCTACGAGAGTATACATTACGCATATGAAAACAAAAAAAAAAGAAAATTAACTAACCGCATCATGCTCGGGAAATGACTAATTGAAAAAGGAGGGATTAAGGTCTGCGCCAGTCCTTTTTTCTTTTTTAGGTGTACCGAAAGAACATACCTACTATACGTCGAGGATGCTTGAGCATCGAATTGTACAATAAAGATCAATAAAGCCGTTTAAAGTTTTGTAAGTAAACAGACTATTGTTTTTAAATCTTTGTTACGTAATAATATTCCTAACGTAAAATTCTTAATTAACCATTCCTCGCAGTTACCCCTTCCATTCTCTCTCGATTCCTTTGCAGCTCGTCCTCCAGCCCGGCTATGAATAATTTAAATGACTGAGTAGCAGCATCATCGTGCAAAGGCACCATGTTTGCCGGTTCTCAAGTAACGTAGTAAACTTTTTTTCGACCGGAATTTTTAGGGCGACTGCTAATTGCACGTTGCGTGTCGTGTTTAATTATTTCTAACGTTAATGATCTTCATAATTGCTCCTAGTATGTTCGTCAAGACATAACGCCGCTCACGCCATCTGTAGATCGTAAACATTGACAAAGCCCGCAAGTTACCCACGTATCCCAAAGATTAGAACGGTTCAAGTTTTTATGTCATTCCCCAAATCATTCGTGATTCGTGAAAATGTCTTAGCGTGTCTGAAATGGTTCTCTACGAGGAATCTAATAAAGAATCTACGGCAGACGGTCATATGGCTTACACAGGTAATTAGAGATTCCTGAGGTGGTCAATAGAGGATACAGTGTTGAAAAATCTCATTCGTGTAACATGGACTGAACTTACCGCTTCCTGTAGCGTGGAGTTCAGAACGTGTCCTGACAAATATTTATCGATACGCGTATGGACTGGAATCGATATAGTTACATCCTTATCGTCAGGAGCGTTCAACCGGAGTGAATTCGTAGAAAGTTACTAACCGTAATCCTTGATATATTGGCGGTAAGCATTTCAATCAGCAGAATCTTAATTGCATTTCATTTTGAATATCAGACTCCTCAATAACGGTCGCAACAAATGGCATCATGATGTCACGTGAAAATTCATTTTTACTGCCCACGCAAATTCCTTGGCTTCTATTGCTGATTGCAATCTCTCTTACTCTTTGTCCTTTCTTCTCTTTACTTTGCGTTCGCTTCTATATACGGTAGGAACATTACGAGCTGCAATCTCTGGAAAAACCTCGCGTGCTTACCTTATACAACTTGATGACCGACCGTGCTTGGCTTGTCAGTCACACCTTCTTCTTTGATAGGAAAATAAATTAGTCCTTCCGTTTTCTTTCACTGTTACCAACCTACAAGTCGTTGCTATGTATATTGACCTTAAGGAATTTCTAGGATAGTCTTCTGATATGTGTATTTAGGACTAAATGTGTGCAATAAAATGGAAATATCGATAATCAAAGCTTGCCGTGTAGTGAACGACTAGACTGTGCTGCCATCTGGGTGGAAACTAGTGTACTGACCCTATAAGGTTGGCCAATGTTGTATATGGACGAGACACGTTAAACAGATTACAGTAAATCAATCTTGACTCTGAAGATTACGGAATGGTAGGTGCATTCCAAAAACTTGTAATTTTACCTCATTTAACATTTCACTGTTATTTTTCCCTGTCTCATTTTGTTTACGAGGACGATTACGAAAAATGACAACGGTGATGGTGTCATTTTAATACTTGTCAGGATTATACCTTGGGACAGTACTGATTTATCCGAATGACGTTATACCCCGTGACGTGAATTAATGCGATTTCCTCTTCGTATTCTTAAAGATGAACAAACAAATACTTAAAATTATCCTCCCTTGTACTTAACGGATGAACATTATTGCGCGGAAATAGGAAGACATATTTCGTAAAAAAAAATACTTGAGGGCTATTTTTTTTCTTCAATATTTTTCTCGCGGAAATAATACAATATTGTCCAAAAATCTGAACGAACTCAATGGTAAAGGAGCGTTCACAATTTTCTTATGATCGTTCACGCATAGGAAGGTCAACAACAGATAGTAGCAGATATTAAACTCTTGTACGTCAAGGTCCATCCACAATCCTGGCATGCGTAATCCTTGCGAAACTGACTGGTAAGGATCTTACAATGAAAGTAACATGTCCTGCATTAAATTTTTTATCATCCTCAATTTTGACCGCACTCGTAACCCGTAAGTCTTCCTATCCCCTTTTTTGTTTTTAATGTCGCTCCTTTCATACGCGCCCTGGCCGTTTGAGAGTCTCTGTTTGCTTTTATAGCTCCGAGAGAAATAAAGCTCAATATCGATTGCGAGGCTTAACCAGAATCTACTAGAAGTTGTGTGCGTGGAAACACTGAAAAATGATACACTGAAAATTGTGAGTTAAAAAGACATGCAAAGTTTCATACAGATACTGTCATTCTTTCGAATCTGTCAATGCTTTCAAATAGTAATTCATTAGTAAATTAATTAAATACTAATTCTAATTTCATTGCATGACGTTTTACAGACTTACGTTTCGGTAACGTTGTTCCCCTGGGTTACCAAGGTCAGTACGCAAAATACGTCTGATATATCTATAAACGTATATTTCCGTTCAATATCAATTAGACACAAGAATTTTAATTGATTCGTGTCGTTTACCACGCTATAAAGGTACTGAAATTAAATTTATAAAGAATATTGAGAATTCCGTAAGCCGATAAGGATAATTTTTGAAAAAGCCTGTATCAGGAAATTTATACAAAAATTTGAGCTTTTAATACTTTATAATCCAAATATTAATTTATTTTTATTCACAGTCCTTCGTCACTTCCGGTTTTTATATTTTGCATAATTACCTTGTTTGAATTTTATTAATTATTCATTTAGATTTTCGTTGTTAAATTAATTTTTATCGACTTTCACGTTAAATCTTTCATACATTTTTTTAACCGTGTGCCCTATTTTCAAGCCTATTAATATTACTATTGCCCAACCGTTACAGGTCATAAATTCATCCGTCAGTCACAAGCCTGTCAACCACCATCTCGGATATTTCGTTATAACATGTTACAATTTTAATTACGATAATGCTACACACTTCCCGTAATGTTATATTTAGTTTATTATATTACGTATAGCCCGCCCCTCTTTGCCGAAGGTACCTTTGTTTACGTATGCAACAAGTTAAATCGATATCCTCGCCGCTCCTACGGCGAGAGGCGTCCTCACTCGAGCGACCTTGGCAGTCAAAGACTAGAGCATCGGGATAAGTGAGTCTAGTCCCGGTATTGAACTAATTTTTGAGCAACAATGAAATTTTGAGCTATCATTTTGAAATGTAAAATACCACGTATATAAATTCATACTTTCGCTTGTTATAAAGTATCAAAATCAAAATTCAAACAATTTTGTATTTCCCGCTATATTTTTAGGGTGTTGCTGGGCCACCGTAGCTACTCACGAAACCATGAGAATTTTTCAGCCTTTTATATCAAAACTTTCATAATGGTGAATCACGCGGGACGAGAATGACGTTTGAATATGCTGGCCCTATTCAACGCCATGCATTCAAGCCGCTTTCTATGTAGATACTTTAAGGGCGAGTTGACGTGACGGTCTTTTTTTTCTTTTTATAATCTTCCCATCGATCAATGTTACCGTGGTTGGATCTCAGTGAGAGACATTTTGGGGAAGTTTTCAAATTTTTTAAATACAAGTTTCCATGAAACAGGAAATGCCTTGTAGGAACGTCGATGTTCTTTATTTGAAGGAAATATTAGATTGAAATAGAAAAATCGATCTCTCCTATACTTTTAATATTTTTTACACGAAAGGAATAAAAGAAAATGTGTTTTTATATGAGGATCGCTCTGTTCGTGATTCGAATATAACGAAGCTCATACTGCATCAGAGATCTTTTTCTTGTGCCCGAGATTTGGGATTCTCTATAACCTTTTCTTTTTCATTGGGAACATATAGAGTTACGTAAAGCGTATACGACATTGTTCCACTTTGTGCGAATTTTCATAGCTAGGGTATTTCTCGTATTTGAGTACAATTCAAATAGTACTATACGGGAATATTAAATAAGATTTATGAATATGCCAATACGTGACTCGAAGGGATTACACGACTTCTGGATTTAAAAATGACGTGACTGAAATTAAGATTCGTTATACCGAATCTCTAATGGGAATTACAAGAAATCCTCGAAGCAGCAGCCTAATTTTTCAAAATATCTGAAAGCAATGTCGAACTGAAAAGTTTTAATAATATCAAAATACCAATTTATAAGTAAATAGATATAAAAAAAGTGAAAAACATATTCTTTATTTTCTTTTCAAAATTCTTCGTTTTTTATATCACGAAATGTTATTTGACGCAAAGTACAAGATTACTGAGAACTGTCATGTAGTCACTCGCTCATCTATTCGTTAAATTCCATTCGGTTCTTTTCTCCCGACGCCCAACGCTAAATCTTCGAAAAATACGTGACTGAAAAAGAACCGGCCATCAATAACGTTTACATACGGCTATTAATTTTTATTAATAACCAGGCGAGTGGTTAAAAAAATAGTAAAAAGGACGACCTCGTTAGTATAAAAACAGAGCCCATATATACAATGAAGCTACATCGATCCGTAGGATGATCTTGAAACAATATTCACGCCACGTGCAGATATCGCTACACGCACGGGGATCAATCGAAAGCGCGCAGATAGTGCGCTTCTGTGAGCTGAGCTTGCAGCAGGTACTCCAGGCAACCTGAGAAAATGTCGACCTTGAGTGAACTCGGATCGATCGCGACCTTGAAAGGCTCCGTCTGGCAGGAGCATTTCGGTGGAAACGGCCGGTATAGGATACGGCGTTCCTCGCGTGCAACAAGTACTGCGTTATATTCAGCTACCTACTGCAACTGGTTGGATGACAAGAGGAGGCCCGGGCTATCATGTGGTAAAGAGGTAAAGAGACAGAAGGAGACCTTGAAAAGGGTGAAGGAGACGGATGATAGCGACTGAAGGTAAAGTGTATTCGTGTTGAGGAGATCAGAGTGGAGTAGGGTGTGGAGTACAGTTGACTGGGTTGAAGGAGGTGACGAGGACGTGCGAGTAGAAGGATCATGTGGTGGTAGGTAGACTGATATGAGAAAAAAAGTATGAGCACAGTTGCCCAGGGCGGAAGTGATGTGGGTCTGTAGGTAGAAGAGGACGCGAGAGGATATCTAACCAGAGAGAGGGAGAAAGAGATTGAGTATCGGTAGAAGGTATGGGAGTGAGAGAGTATCACCTGGAGAGGGATGAAGAGGAGGGATGGAGAGCAGAGGGTGAGCCGTTATCGGGAAAGAAAGCCGGGACCTTCACCGAGACCCAGTTGGTCGACATTGCCCCTGTGCTCGTCGACGTAGCCGCACCCCACCCTAGTGGTCTCAGCATCCTCACCAGCATCAGCATCAGCAGTAGCAGCAGCAACCCCTGCCATCCCTATCCATCGCAAGCCAGCTAGCTCACCTCCAGCCTGCCCTCTCCCTGCCCTCTCCCTGTGGATCCCTGTTTCTGGCCTAGCCCGTATCGTATAGGGGCCTAGGGGTTGCCCGTGACGTCAGCGAACCGCGCATGCGCGGAACACCGAGACGTCGACGCCGGCGCTGCTTCCTCTGCACGGCAGACACCGCGGCACGAATCACACGAAAGACACCGGGACTTATCTCGATAACCTGCTCTCACTGAGTACTCGTCATGGGAGTGGTGAAGACAGCCTCTGAAAGCATTCTCGAGGAAACCGTCGTGCCGAGCGAAGAAGCCAATCACTCGTTGCAGGGGCATGCCGGTAAGTAATTTTTTTTTATTACTGTTTTGGGTAGTGGAAGATGGTAGGGGGTTGGGGGGGGGGGGGGGTAGGGG